>NC_037676.1:106737834-107014775 GCF_003255815.1 Theropithecus gelada
CAATCACAGCCAACTGTCAGCTCATGCCAATAACTATATACAATTTGCAATTTGTATGCTATTCCTTAACAAGAGAAAAGGCCTTTCTCTCTACTGCCTGCTTCTACCAATTTTTAAACAGGGACCTTCCTGAGTAAAGCAGGTCCTATCAAGTTGCTGTCATCTTCTCCCTTGGAATTTGGGGAAAAGGTGTGAGGGAAATGGTGGAGCAGGTGAAAGGAGGGCTGTAAACTGCTGTGAACGTTGCTGGATCTGTTGTAGGTGCTCAATTAACACTTAGAAAATTGAATGAACTTGTTCTTCCTTTATCCCATTTAGTCTGTCTTACCCACTTATTTCCAGATTAACAGTGGATGACAGTGGTAAGCAGTAGTAAGAACTAAAACCTCAACAGCTTATCGAAAGACCCCTTCATCCTGTGCTTGTATGTTCTTAGTGCTAGTGTATGACATGAGCCAAGAACTGGGCGTCTGGCCCATAGATCCCTTCTGATACAGCTCCTTTTTTTTCCATTCTCTTCCCTACTAATATTGGTGCTCTGACTGACAAGACAAAGGACTGTATCCTGTTGAGAAGACCTAAAATCTGAGTAATCCCTACTAAAATCTGTATCCTGTGAAGAAGTAACACACTTTTTAAAAGTGCTCTTGGGACATTTAAAAATTGAAAGACAATAACCGCCCCCCCCCAACACATACACTCTTAACATTCTGTTTTTGATGCCATAAAATGAAAAGAATCAGAAAACAGAACTACCACGCACACCAAAAAATTCTCATTATCTAGGAAAAAAAGCAAAGAAAAGAAATCCTCTTTTATACAACTTTTGGATTAAAGAAGGTATCAAAACTGAAACTTAAGAACATTTGGAAAATAACAGTAATGACATTAATGCAGCCAAATGATTCACCTTAAGCAGTGCTCACACTTAAGTCCGTGTCTTAATCTCTTAAGAATTAAGAAGTAAAAATAAGTAAGTTACATGCTAACTAAACGAGTTAGAAAAAAATAAATAAATAAATAAACCAAGGAAAGCAAAAGGTAGAAAACTTATGAAAGTGGAAATAAACTAATTAGAAAGAAAAAAAATTACAGAATAGAGACATCCAAGCAGTTTGGGGAAAATAAAAAAATACATAATTTAAAAAATAGGTAAACTGTTAGCTACCTTCATCAAGAAAATAAGGGAGGAACTTTGGGAGGCAGAGGCAGGTGGACCACAAGGTCAGGAGACCCAGACCATCCTGGCTAACATGGTGAAACCCCGTCTCTACTAAAAATACAAAAAAATTAGCCAGGCATGATGGTGGGCGCCTGTAGTCCCAGCTACACGGGAGATTGAGGCAGGAGAATGGAGTGAACCCGGGAGGCGGAGCTTGCAGTGAGCAAAGATCGTGCCACTATACCTGGGCGACAGCGAGACTCTGTCTCAAAAAAAAAAAAAAAAAAAAAGAAAATAAGGGAGAAAGCATAATACAAACTAAGGGGCAACATCCACACGCAAACAAGAGGAAGAGTTTCCTCAACTAGGCAAATAAATTTGAAAACTTGGATTAAATGGATGGTTCCTGATCCAGATAGGATTAAAAAAATCTACATGGATTAATTACTTAGATGATACCAACAAAGTTGTCAAAAAGCTGCTTGCCAAACATCTACTAAACCCGGATAATTTCACTGAAAATTTTAAGAAACAGAAAATTCCAATCCTATTTAAACTGTTCTAGGGCATGTAAAAGAAGGGAAGTTTCCAAATCCACAAGCATAAAATACTACTTCTCAAAGTGACCACATGTGTATGCACACACATACAAACTATAGACTACTGATTAATACAAGTGCAAATATCCTAAATAAAATATGAAGTGCAGTCTAGCAACAGATTAAAAAAATACACATGGCCAAAAAGAATTTATTTAAAGAATGTAATGATAGTGCAAAATTACAAAACATATTAGTAAAATTCATCTTAAAGGATCAAAGGAAAAAAAATCATGATCATCTCCGCAGATGTTGAAAAGGCATGTGATAAAATTAAACATGCAGTTTTTAAAATAGGGATTAGTTGATACTCCTTAATATGATTAAATCTATCTCAACCCAATTCATTATAGCCAGTTATTAAACATTATTTTAGAAGTACTAGACAATGCAATTAACATACAAAGAGGAATGCAAAATGTAACAATGGTTACATTATCAGTGTTTGCTGATGACAGGACTGTGTAGTTGGAAAACACAAAATAATTAAGTGAAATACTATTACAAACAACAAAAAAATGGAATCAGCTAGCCAGGCAGAAAATTAACATAAATAATTAGCCTTTATATGTACTAAAATTAGGCAAAATTATTAATAGGATTTCATTAATAAAGGCAATAAAATGTAAAAAATTTAAAAAATAAACTCTTAAAAATGTATGAGATCTCTGTAAAGTGTAAAATTCATCTGAAGGACACAACAAAAAACTAATGGGCATGATTTTTAGATAGTGCACCACGGTTTAGATAAAAAGCTTTAACTCATATGATAATGATGTCAAATTCCCCTAAATTAATCTATACAATTAAAACTGTCTAAAAAAAAAAGTACCCATGGATGTTCTGTGGAACTCAACAAATTCTGTCATTCAAATGGAAATATAAATAAGAATATTTGAAACATTTAAAAATCAGTTATTAAAACAATAAAGGATTGGTATAAAAAGAGAAAAGCAGATCAACAGAAGAAAATAGAGTCTAGAAACATACCCAAATAATATGGAAATGTACTATATAAGTTCCATTTCAAATTAGTAAGGAAAGGATCTATTATTTAATAATAATTTTGTGAAAACTAGGTAGTTATCTGGGGGGAAAAAAAAAGTGAAGCCCTAAATTCAGGAGAGATCAATGATT
This sequence comes from Theropithecus gelada, assembly GCF_003255815.1. Taxonomy (NCBI): domain Eukaryota; kingdom Metazoa; phylum Chordata; class Mammalia; order Primates; family Cercopithecidae; genus Theropithecus; species Theropithecus gelada. Next base: position 106,740,733 of record NC_037676.1, read on the forward strand.
TAAATGTAAAAACACAAGTAACAGCAATGCTTGATTTTACTTTTAATATTCAAACTCTAATGATGTATTTTCTCCCTTTGAGAAAAAGTACAGAAAATGTATGCATAGTATGTTACAATTTGCAATACTAAAATATGGCATTGATATGCCTATGTACATATATGGTTATTTCTAGAGAGATATACAAGGATCTGGTACTGGTATGTGTCTCTTTCAAGGGAACTGAAAGATGGGTGTTGGGATAGAAGAGGAATTTACATTTTACTATTTGAACCAGGAAGATGTATTAGTTAATTAAAATAATAAATTAAAACATATGCTAGAAAACAAAACCAAAACCCCTATACTTGATAGTATAGTACTAGGGTGTAAAAGATTATTTGGTAACCCGAATTCTGCCAGTAGAATATACTATGGGGTCTAAAATGTATGTGAAAACAATTTAAAAAGAGAAATGACTGTGTTACTTCATCTTGTGAGATACGTCAACTAAAACGCAGTTAATCCATTAAACTCTCTCATCTTGTGAGATACATCAACTGAAGGGCAGTCTCAAGCAAAGTAATATTCAAGTCCTTAGAAAATTTTACCCTCGAGTACTGGTAAAAGCTGCTACTTTACTATAAAGCAGTTAAGGAATGATCTCCTTCTAATCATTTTTATTCTAGATATATTGCATATTTTATGGCCTGAATTTGTATATGCACCACAATTCAATAAAGAACAACTTTGATTTAAAAAGTACCTCAAGGCAATAAAAAAAATCATTTTAATTTTTGATACATATTAAAACATCTTAGTCAGTTCTTCCTGACAGCATAACACAGACAAATACACAAGACTTCAAACATGCTTTAAAATGACATTCAGCAAAGTACTTAAACTTTAATAAATAGCAATAATCACACACAAATACATTTTTCATACTCAATCATTAAACTACTAAAACAGACAGCTAAAGAATAAATAAACAGCAACTGACAATAAAAAAAATATGTCGGGTTTTACAATTCACACTACTTAGAAAGGGGGGATGATCTGAATGATTTCTCAATTTTCTTTTCTTTGAGAGTGTAGCATGATCCCCCCCAGGAATAAAATATATTGAAAAAAAAATCACTCTTACAACAATGTATTTCTTAAATACAACAAATAAATATGAAACCAGCAAAGCAATTTCAAGTTGTAATAAAAATGCCCCCCACCCCCAGCCAAAAGCTATGGAAATATATAGTCGCTGTGGTAGCAAATAATAGTATTTAAAGTGATAGTGCTTGTGCACTAAGCTCATCTGAGACCTTGATATAATTTTAGTGCAAATCCCTAGGGTCCAATACAAGCGCAACCCTGTATTAGGGAAAGACATTACCAGTTGGAACTTATCTTGTACAATTTTTGTACATGTTTTATAAAGTTCAAGATTTAATGCATAGTAGAATATCTTCATCCACTTAATTCTGTTGCTAAATACAGATGAAAAAAGAAATGACTTGGGATTTTAACATTTGGTTTGTACCATGTTAGAGTATTAAAGTCAACATTAGAAAATCTTTATAAAAGAGTTTTGTTTTTGCCAGTAATTTATCTAACCCTGCCTAAATTTCACATCGTTGTATGTTAAACATAAGAGAAAAATTTTTAGACAAAGTTTGTTTCCCTTTGACAAGTTCATATGATAATGAAATCCGATAATGGACAAATGTTAAACAAACGAAAACGCAGGTGAGTATAAGGGTGTTTTTTTTGTACATTAACAACCTTAACATCTAGTATATTAAGTTACAAGATGTGTTGACAAATGCATAAACGTTTCAATTAAAATAAGGTATTATTTTGTACAAACAAACCATTTAACATAGGATAGATAAAAATGACAATCAAATGAGTTTCAGCAGTCACATTTCTACAGTGAACTACAGTATCAGGATGAAAACAATCAGAAACAAACGAAAGGACATTATTGAACAATATGAATATGTAATGCATTTTTAGCTGCTAAAATAGTAAACTCTAAGTTCATAGAGTTACAAGTTGTCGAATTTAACCATGCAGGCTAACATATAATAGTAAGAAATCACCCTGCATTTTTTCTTTTTAAACTAAAACTAGTTTAACTGTAAAGTTACAAAATAATAAATGGATATTGCTCCAACTTGTATACAATCTCCCTTATGTGATTCGTACCTAACAAAGTAACAAAGCCTCATCATCACTCGTTTCGTTTTTCAGTGTTACTTCCAAGCAAGTGTCTGGTATCTGGGCAGTGTGGACAATACCACAGCGCTCACAGGGGCCATCTCGATTACTTGGCCTTACTCCAGGGTTTGTTGCACTATATGGTTGTCTAAGCCCTTGTCCTTGATCTGAGGCAAGATCAAGAAGAGGTCTGGAGCAGTCATTCACATCAAAGTCTGAAGATCCATCAGAAACTGGAATTAGCATTTCAACATCATCATCATCTTCTCTTCCACTTACCCCATTATCAAGTTGTCTCAAAGGACTCTGGTTCTGACTTACGGAACTTGATCGTCCTAGTGTAAAACGTACCCAACGTAGCCCCTGAGTCATACGACTGAGTGCACTTGTAAGCTGGTGACGTGCTGGACTCACACTTGGGGGTTCCACACTTGTCACATCCCTTCCATTATCTGCATGACCACCTCGGGTACTCTGAGTTGAGGAACTTGCACACGCTCCTACTGTCGCCTCTACTGCCGTTGTGGGAGGGACTTTTTGAGGCAAAGGAGCTGCAACCCCACCAGATGCTCCTGCCGTATCTCTTCTCTCATTTTCTGTGTCTGTATCATCAGACTCCACGGAAAACAAACTTCTGTGAGTATGATTTCTCTCAGGTTCTCTACTGGTACTCTGACTAGGGACAACCTCATCTCCATCTGCTGAGACCAAAGCCAATGACCCAGAATGACGTGATCTTGCAAAATTAAAAATACGGTTCCAAATGTTGCTTGATCTGCCTGCCATAGGAAGCCTGACTGAAGTAAATCCAAGCTGAGATCGTACCGCTAGCCTCAGATTTTCCAAAACAGAAGCCTACAAAAATAAGAAAAGGTCTTAAGATACTTAACAACAAGGTCCTAAGATAAAAAATACCCTTCTCTTAAGAATGTGTTGTGGTTAAAAATTCTGTTACTCATTGTTGCTTGGGTCTAAGGAGGAAAAATTAAATTCTCTTACCTAGGTGGGTTCATCCTACTACAGAATCTAATCTACTAATATAACTTGAATCATTGCTGTGTTTAAAATTTTCTTGCTATTCCATTTTATATATGCAACTTAAAAATGATATTTAGTGTCAACTGTAACAGTTGTTTCAAAATCTCACACCATAATCCAATGTGAAAAGTGTACCAAAGCTAGAAAATAAAATTGATACTTCTGTAACTAGGGACATAGGAGAATCTCCACCATAATTGACGAAGTGACCAAAATGAGTTTGTGAAAACCAGGTCTTTTATCTTTTATCTTTTTTTTTTTTTAAAAAAAGAACACATTAGATTTAATTTACAAGGCTGAACTTTCCCAAAACATGTGAAAATTGCATTTCACAGAGTTGCTTCTTAAGGATTTGGTGAATGGATACTGAGGATTTAATTATATTGTCACAAATAAAGGAATTATATTTGTAATACAGCATAGAAGACAAGAAACAAAAGAAGTTAACTTGTTTATATCACTACTCAATGGTATCTAGACATTTAGATTCCTTCTCAATCTTTAAAGTGTTATTTTCTATAGTTTAGTATTAAGCATAAATTATCATATCATTATTCTCTGAAAGCTAGTTAGCTGTAATTAGTGTATATGAAAGGTTGCCCCACTGAATAAAATCTTCTTTTTTCTAGATGAACAAGTTTAGTTTATTTTTAAAACCATATAGCATTATATAAGATAGTCTTTAAGCTCCATCTAGTGGTTATAAAAAGAAGTATTCAAACTTGAAATAGCTTTCACCAATCTGGCATTTAGTATTTAAAAATTTTATTTCCAGGAAACAATCTCAAGTTGATATACTCTCCTTCAGATGATGATACTATCTCCTGCCAAAACTCACACCTCTTCCCTTTCCCCTCACAGAAGAAAGAAGGTAGAAAATAAGGAAGATGTCCTCTTATGTTCTGTATCTCTTTGTGGCTGGTATTGCATTTATTTATGCTTTCCATATAGGCCTTTCCATAGTGCCATGAACATAATTTATGATAAGTTAAGAAGCTACTATCATAGGAACATTTCATAGTCTAACTTTAGTAAGGCACAGACTGTCAATAAGAAATTTGGATATCGGCACACATGGATTTGCTATACAGATGAGTAAGATTTTTTACCAATTAAGAAGTACCTAACTACAAATTAAAAAAAAAAAAGAAAGAAAAAGTGGTTCACATTTCTAATGAACTTCTCCACAGATCTGCTCCTCAACAGTGAGCGTGCAATTTTTAAGGCTTCATGTTGAGCACTATGCTATTATATCCAGCAGTGAACAAAAGGCTCTTCTGTTATCCTTCTCTGTTGTGCTGCTATTAGCCATCAAGATCAACAATGCCTTCAACATACTTTAATGTTGACTTTAACATTTGGTTTGTCATAGTGAGGTGAAACTCTCTACTTAGTTAAAAGTCAGTTTAATTAGGACTGGCAATCTAACATTTTATGAGGGGATCTCATGAATGTTCTAGGAATAATTTCATATACTTCTTCAGTTTATGAAGGAGAAAGCATTCCTCAAAAAGCATTTCTACTTTGAGTGAGATGGTGAATTACATCATTACTTATTTTTTCCAAAAACTGCTATAAAAATTTGATAATTTGTTACCAAAAGCTTCAAACTTGAGAGTTTAATTTCATTAAATGAATAAAATCTAACTTACCACCCAAAAACATACTTTATTTTAAAATGTTGAAGTAGAATTCTCCCACAAGGGTAAATATAACCTGAGAAACTGGGGTAGTGTGAGGTAATAAAGAATTTAACCTCACCCAAAGCCTCTGTCCTTGGCTTCTGGGTCTCCAAGCCCTTCGACTGTCTTGTCTGAAAGCAGTGTCTTTGCCTGGGGACCTTGGACCAGCCAGATAGTAAAACTGATTTAGAGTGGAAGCTCTGAACCACACCATCAGTGTGATGTAGGGTGAGCGCTTTGGGTCAATCAATCTCTGGATAAGGCTAGAAACTGGGATTGGCCACATGTGCAATTAATCTTGCCTTTGTGCTAGTGCACTAGTACAAACTCCAGACACTGAGGCCTGGGTGAGCTTTCCTGGTTGGTAACACTCCATGCATACTGTCACACATCTGTGTTGACAGAGTAATGCCCTCCTGTCTCTATGGGGAAAGGACAACTGGAAGGTCCATGTTTGGTACCCTTCTGAACTTTGTCCTGTGCATCTTTTCCCTTGGTTAATCTGTATGTTTGTATCCTCTCCCTGTAATAAACTGTAACCACAAGTAAGTTGCTTTCAGTGAGTTTTCTGAGTCTTCCTAGTAAATCACCAAACCTGAAGGGGATTTGGGGAACTCCTTGAATTTGCAATTGGTGTCAGGAATGAGGACATATTGTGTGAACTATGTTCCCTCTGACTTTATGGGGTTTAGGGGTGGTGGGTGGTAGAGAATGAAGTAGATGTGTAAAATTAACCATGATCTGATTCTTATCTAAAAAAAAAAAAAACTTTCCCCATAGCAGGGCTGATATAAAGAAGCCACAACTTAGGTTTTTCCTACTTTGCACACAAAATTCCAACCAGTGGAACTTCTGAATGATTTACTTAGGCAATTACATATGGAGAAATGTCTTGAAACTACAAATTCTCACCAAAGATTTCCTAAAAGACTCTAATAAGGTGATAGACTGTAATCAGAAATCCCATTTACCAAAAAGGAAATGGTATTCTATTTTGAAAATAATTATATTACTAGGTAAACAATGTTTACCAGTTTTAACTCTAATACTGGAAACAACAATTTTTATAAATGTTTCTGAATGAATTTGCAATTTAAATGTATAAATCCTTATGCCTAAAATGAACGCTGGCACATTTTTAAGCATGACAAGAAAATGTTTTTAATTGCTGAGAAATTTAAAGAATTCAGAAACATATAATGAATTACTATATAAACAAAATGCTATAAATTGTTAAACACTGTAAAATCAGGCTTGAAGATGTTTTTCCTCAGGTAGAAATGTTAACTTCATTTCAATTACTTTTACTTATAACTAGTTAATCTAGCACGTTATATTACTAGCATATTAATTTTAGTGTTCATTCTTAAATCCTGTAGATGTTCAGGTCAGGTAAAAAATAATTTGCCAAGCTCAATACTTTTGAATTATAATGCACTAAATTATCCTAAACAGTAAAATGCTTCAGACTAGCACAACCACATCAGTGGAATGAAAAATAAACTTTTGTAGTTTGTAGTGTTAAAATGTAATGAAAACTATGACTTCAAATCTTCCATACATTTAAATCCTTGATTGCAAAACTTCTGACAGTCAAGGGTCTTTGCTTTATCATATATACAGGCACAGATTTCATTTTAAGAGGAAATGTAATAGAAACTACACATTGCAATATACCTGATTAGGTGAACAAACAGGAAAATCTTCAACTGGTGGAATTAAACCCTGAGCAATCAATTGTCCATAAGAGGGAGGAGCTTCTCTTCTTAACAATTCTGCTTCCACTCTTGACAACTGTGTTTCAAATGATCTTTGAGAGTAGATGGAAAGAAAAAAGATTAAAAGGAGGAGCTAAGAAAAAGAACAAATTTCCATTATCAGTAATTAAAACAATCTGAATCTTGGCATATTTGATCATTTTAAAGCTTAGTCATTTGACAAACATTTACTGAATATATGTGTTATCCCTACACTAGGAATACAAAGCTGAAGCAAGCAGTCTGTCTTCATGGGGCTTTAAGCTAGTAAAAGCCTGGATCACTGAGTTTTAATGAATGAAAATCCCTGTAAAAGGTAAAGGGAGAAATAATACGAGATTTTACAACTCCTAAGAACACTGTATTTACTGAATATATGTTGAAGCCACCGCGCCCAGCTGGGATCTCTGACTCTTCATTGTGCTCTTTTGTTGCAATGTGGTAAAAAGTTTTCTTGCCATTTACACTTGCCCAAAGAAAAGATGCAGAGGCCAGGTGCGGTGGCTCATGCCTGTAATCCCAGTACTTTGGGAGGCCAAGGCAGGCGGATCACGAAGTCAGGAGTTCGGGACCAGCCTGGTCAACAGAGTGAAACCCCGTCTCTACTAAAAATACAAAAGATTAGGCAGGCGTGGTGGCAGGCACTTGTAATCCCAGCTACTTGGGAGGCTGAGGCAGGAGAATCGCTTGAACCTGGGAGACGGAGTGCAGTGAGCTGAGATTGCACCACTGCACTCCAGCCTGGGTGACAGAGCAAGACTCTGTCTCAAAACAAACAAAAAAAAAAAAGGAAAAAAAAGAAAAGATGCAGTAATGGTTATTACAATACTGTGCATCTGTGTGCCATCTATTAGCCATCTGTTATGTCAAAAGTTCTTTGTTAAATCTATTATTTGTAATTCTCCTGGGACTGAAGGTCATTGTCTCCACAGGGACATCTCTGCCATTAACTTCTCTCAGGTCCCATTTACCCTGGATCATACTGAAAACTACTCACTCTGAAGGTCACCCTTTAACAGTTAACCATTTCTTACTAAACTGAGAACTCTGAAGTGCTGTTGTCACTTAACTCAACAACAGGACAATAGTCTGTGTTCCAGTCGTACCTCCTATTAGCCCTTCATACGCATCCTGGGCTCCAGATAAACTGAACCATGTGCTTACTTTTTGAGCAATGCTGGACATTCCTACTTCTTTTTTTTTTTTTTTTTTTTGAGACGGAGTCTTGCTCTGTCACCCAGGCTGGAGTGCGGTGGCCGGATCTCAGCTCACTGCAAGCTCCTCCTCTCGGGTTCATGCCATTCTCCTGCCTCAGCCTCCCGAGTAGCTGGGACTACAGGCACCCGCCACTTCGCCCGGCTAGTTTTTTTGTATTTTTTAGTAGAGACGGGGTTTCACCGTATTAGCCAGGATGGTCTCGATCTCCTGACCTCATGATCTGCCCGTCTCGGCCTCCCAAAGTGCTGGGATTACAGGCTTGAGCCACCGCGCCTGGCCAGGACATTCCTACTTCTATATATTTTCCCAGGTTATTGCTTTAACACCTTTCCCCTATCTATATTCTACTTATACATTTCAAGTGGCACCTCTCCAATTAAAGCCTTTCCACCTCTCTCCCTTATTAGATTAGGTATTTTTGACTTTATACCATTTTGTTTTACAGCTCTTTACAGCATTACACTTTTGTCATCTTACTCCATGCCCCAATTCCTTCCTCCTAACTGTAAACTGCTTGTGATATTATGCCTTATTCATTTTTCTATTTACCTGTATGCTTTGAACATAGTAGGCTATCACATATCTGGAATTTTTGAATTAGTATTTAGAAAAATACAGGTTAAAACACTAAAACTGAGAGCTGCAGCTTACAATATTCCTATAAAACGGATTAATCTGAAAACAGGAGCTGGTAAATAGATTGCTTTTTCTCATAACTCTAAATATTTAGTTTGTAATGTGTTTGGCCTTTTGAGTCCTGAGCTTTTCACACTAATTTTATACATCATCAACAATCTTTATCCATTTCTAAACTAATATAAAACAAAAATACATTGCTAATCCTCAAAGTACTCATTTCAAATATTTGGGCCTGCTTTTATTGTGGAGAGCATAACCTTATAGTTCTGTCTTGATACTGACCTTCTTTCAAACATTCTCAGAGAATAAAGCTTACAAGTACATCCCAATGCAATGACGAGTAACAGGCCACAGATGAGGCTCCCTATGACGGCAGCAGTGATGACTCTTGTAGGCACGATTACTGGGCAATTCTCTTCATCGCTGCCATCACCACAGTCATCTTGAGAATCACACACCCAACTTTCAAACACGCAACGATTGTTTTTACAATGGAAATTTCCTGGTTGGCAAAAAAAGCAGTTTTTTTCATCTGAGCCATTTGGGCAATGATTCTGGTAGTTGCAGCGATCAGAACGAGGATAACAGACACCGTTTCGGGAACACGGAAATTCTTCCTTCTGGCACATGGTACAATTGATTTCATCCCTTCCATTTGGGCAATGCCAATACCCATCACAACGCTGCTGCTCAGTATAACACCCCCAGTTACCTCCACAGGGTATTTCCCATGGCAAACAGAACCCATCTACTTGGTAAGTAGCATTAAATCCCCTCGCAGCATTCACTTTATCAGCACAAAAATGTACCCTTATCTGTCCAGAAGAAGAAACAACTGTAAGAGGTGCATGAGAATCAAAAGCTGTCAACACACGCAAAAGCTTGTGTGGATTCTCCTCTAACCCATCATATATTTTGACATAATCACCATAACCAGTTCCATCAAGTTTAAAGTCCGTAAAGCGTAAAATGACTTTACGGTGATCACCAGTGTCGATTAACCAGGTGCAATTGCTTCCAGGAGGATAAAAGTCTGGGTAATTGGGAGAATTAAAAGTACCATAAAAATATTTCAGCCACTGCCCACACGTTGGCACATCACAGTCTATCTCATCTCCTAGGTCAAGGCAGTCAATGTTCCCATCACATTTTAAAGATTCGGGGAGGCAAGTGTAAACTTTGGTAAAACGGGATAAACACTGGAACTGGTTGTAAGCACAGGGTTGAAAAGCAGTGGCAGTTGGAGGATTAGCTTCTTTGGCACAGATCTCTTCATCGGAGCTATCTCCACATTCATCCATGTTATTACACTTCCAGGCTTCTGGTATACACTTTCCATTACCACAACGAAACTGATCACAAGCACAGTTTGGTTCCTCAGATTTCCCTGTGAAGATGTGAGTAGAAAGGAGATGGAAAGAGAAGGAGAAAAATTATAATCTTTAAAAGACATAAAACAGCAAGAGCAATATTTTTATAATAAATGTTCATAAAGCCCAAGTGCTAAGAGTTTTAAAAAACAGGTTGGGTTTATATATATATATATATTTTTAAAGTTCCAGGGTACATGTGCAGGATGTGCAGGTTTGTTACATGGGAAAACATGTGCCATGATGGTGTGCTGCACCCATCACCTAGGTATTAAGCCCAGTATGCATTTAGCTCTTTTCCCTAATGCTCTCCCTCCCATCCTGCCCTCCCCAAAAGTCCACAATAAATGTGGGGCCTGTGTCCATGTGTTCTCATTGCTCAGGTCCCACTTATAAGTGAAAACATGCAGTGTTTGGTTTTCTGTTCCTGCGTTAGTTTGCTGAGGATAATGGCTTCCAGTTTCATCCATCCATCCAGCTTCCTGCAAAGGACATGATCTCGTTCCCTTTTATGGCTGCATAGTATTCCATGGTGTACAGGTACCAACATTTTCTTTATTCAGTCTATTACTGATGGGCATTTGGGTTGACTCCATGTCTTTGCTATTGTGAACAGTGCTGCAATCAACATACGTGTGTACGTGTCTTTATAAACAGAATGATTTAACAGATTGGGTTCTAATGACAAATTAGTACTGGCACACTTACTCAACAATTCAACTTGTTAAATGCTTATTGTTATTCCATGAAGATCTTTGCATTTTGATCTAAAAGAGAGGACTAATTCTGAATTATTCACATTTGTATGATCTGGTCATGCTTTTTAGACACAGTTTAAGAAAAGATGTCTTTTTTTCTGAGACTATAAACTATGAAGGTGAAATCTGTTAGGTCTTTTCTTTGGGGGTATAAAAACAATAATTACCACAAAAATACATTCTGAACTAACTTTCTGGATATGAGTAAGCACCTGAGAGATAAAAGGCTATTCTTAGAATAAATGTATTTAAGATGTTTAAAAAGAAAATTAACCTTAGTATATGAAGTTAATCATTTTGTTAGAATTATACAAAACACTTTTTGGAGGCCCAGCCTTAGGGCATCTGACTTTAGCTTCTAATCCTCAATCTCAGCTGCCTCGAGGGCCTACTCCTAATTAAATGAACATTATTTAGAAGATTAGCTCCAAAGTGACAGAGCAGTTAATACCATAAAATTCAGTTCAATCTTTCTTATTTAAAAACACACCTGAAAAATATGCCAGTCTGAAACCCTTTCTAGAGACGCTGTCATCTGAATGAAACCTAATCCAGATGTGGTCTTGTGAAGAGATATACGGAGGTGGAATTGTGGAACCACAAGCTCTGTAACTTTCAATATTCTTGTATGTTTCTATTGTCAACCAGTCCAAACTGCACCTTCTGGATCCTTGAATATCAAAATCCTGAAAACTGGGGGAAAAAAAAAATCAGAAATATCTATTAAAAAGGCAATTTTGGAAAAAAAAATCATATTACAATGTAACTGAGGATATTATTATAAGCTTCCATATATTGACCGATTCTCCTGGGTCTTCCAGGCATACAACCATATCATTAGCAAATAATAATACTAATTCTATGTTCCTCATATATGTATTTCTTCTCTAGATTGTAGAAAAATACTTCTTCACAAGTAATGCCAGTTTCAAAATAATGTTAAAAAAACAGGTGACAGGTGGCAACTTTTCTTTTTCTTCTCTGTGTGTATGGTTGGGAAAGACCACTTCTAACTCAGAACATCCTGAATTGTTCTGTGTTCCAACCAGAATCACCTCTCCCCAATCTGATGAACTGAAGTAAACACAGAGAAACTCAGCCTTCTCTTAGATTAATACTTGCTTAATAAAAAGTTTGCAGCTGACATTCTTAGGAGAGTAATTAGCACAAATCTGAGCAAGGTAAAAGACTGAAAAAGGAACACATGAAAAATGTTTTTGGTGAAAAGTCCCTGAGTTTGGGAATACTTTTTTACATAAATCACTTTATAGCCAAATACTATCTTGTAGTTAATAAAATGTGGGCATAAGTATAGGTCAAAAGTATCAAATAAATAAAAGCACATAGAAAATTAGTCATTGCTTATGAAAAAAAGAGAAACCAAAATACAGTTTTACAGTATCTGAACATGTCTCACCAAAAAGTAAAGATCTGACTTTATCTTCTTGCCTTTGCCTTATAACTAAGTGATAGTACAGTTAATTACCCAAGGATTATTATATCAGAATGTTTCTTCTTCAAATATTCTGAATAACTAACAAAAGCTGATAGACAATTTGATTGTTTCCAGGTTTGCACTATTATGAACTATGTTTTAAAAACTCCTGACCAGGCACGGTGGCTCACACCTGTAAACCTAGAACTTTGGGAGGCTGAGGTGGGCGGATCACGAAGTCAGGAGTTTGAGACCAGCCTGGCCATGGTGAAACCCCATGTCTACTAAAAATACAAAAATTAGCCAGGCATGGTGGTGTGTGCCTGTAGTGCTGGCTACTCAGGAGGCTGATGCAGGAGAATCTCTTGAACCAGGGAGGCAGAGGTTGCAGTGAGCCGAGATCGTGCCACTGCACGCCAGCCTGGGCGACAGAGCGAGACTCCGTCTCAAAACAAAACAAAACCACCTTATACATGTACATATCTCTCTTACACACAAGAACAATAAATTCTCTAGGACAAACTGTTCTAGAACTAGTATTGCTAGGTCAGAAGAATAATTCCTCTTTAAATCTGACAGATCCTGGCAAAACATGTTTATATGAACTTACAATTCTACCAAGTCTGTACCGTATATCCCACACATTTAGCAAAATGACATATTCTATTTTTTAAAATGTTTTGCCAATTAGGTAGACAAAAGAGATTTATCACTTCTATTTTGCATGTCTTTATTTACTGAGATTGAAATGCCTTTCCAATTTACTGGTTATTTCTATTTCTTTTACTCCAAATTGCCTTGTTTTTCAAATTGCCTCCTTTATTCATTAATATTTCTTATTTAAGAACTCTACATATTATAAACATGAGTTACTTGGGGGCATGTCTGTTATGTAAGACATGTCATATCCACCTACATCCACATTCTTTCTCTCCAGCAGTCAATGTGGTCAGTCTTTTTCATTTTAGTCACTGAGGGGTGGTATCTCTTATTGTGGTTTTATGCACACTTCCCTGAAGACAAATTTGCTGAACATCTTTTCATGTGATTGTTGGCCATTTTTATATCTTCTGTGTAAGAATCTGTTCATGTCTTTTGCCCATTAAAACAAAAAAGTTATAAAAATCCCTTTTATATTCTTGGCCGGGCATGGTAGCTCATGCCTGTAATCCCAGCACTGTGGGAGGCTGAGGTGGGCAGATCACTTGAGGTCAGGAGTTCGAGACCAGCCTGGCCAAACAACATGGTGAAACTCCTTCTCTACTGAAAATACAAAAATTAGCTGAGTGTGGTGGTGCAGGCTTGTAATCCCAGCTACTCGGGAGGCTGAGGCAGGAGAATTGCTTGAACCTGGGAGGCGGAGGTTGTAGTGAGCTCAGATCACACCACTGCACCCCAGCCTGGGTGACAGAACAAAACTCTATCTCAAAAAAAAAAAAAAAGGATTCAAGTCCTTTGTTAGATATGTGTATTGCTAATATTTTCTTCCAGTCTACAGTTTTGTCTTTTCATTTTCTTAATGGAACCTTTTAATGAGCAGAAGTTTAAAATTTTAGTCTTGATGAAGTCTAATTTATTATTTTTGCTCTATGTTTAGTGTGTTTAGTGTCCTAAGATATCTTGGTGTTTCCAAATATCTCAACGATGTTCAACTACTTTTTAAGTACTTCAGAGTTTCAGTTTTTACATTTATAGCTGAGATTTATATAAATTAATTTTTGTGTGTTTTCAAGTAGAAAATGAGATTTTTTTTTCTTACATTTATCTAGAACATAGAAGATACTAATTTTTGTTCTATCACACAGTTAAATTAGTCTGATGACCATGAACTTGAGGAGGTTGGGTTTTTTAATACTTTGTTTAAAGCCAGTTTGTTTCTGCTCTGCCCTTAGTCTCAGGGAGAATTCTTAGTTTAAGGACACTGTCTTTACTTGTAAAGTATGACACACAGAGTTTCATTAAAAATCTCAAGGCATTTATTTATGAAGCCCTATACTGGGTCTCGCCTGTGATGGACAGGATTCAAACTCCACATGCTGCCTCTGCTGTGACGCACAGCAGCTGAAATCATATGGTCTTTTCAGCCTTCCCGCTGTTACTTTCCAGTGGGTTCCTCGGAGTCTTCTTTATGCACACACAATTCATGGGTCAGCTAAGGATCTGAGAATAATTTAAATGCAGTTACTTTCCAGTTTGTGGTTCTCTCCTTTCCAGGAGTTATCTTATTAATTAATTTTCAGTTACTGTTGCAGCCTCAACTGCATCCTGACACCTCAAGCTAACAAGACCATGGTGATGTGCTTGAGTTCCAGTCACTCCACGTTGCACGGACTGGCAAGAATCTTCAGAGAACTGGTAGGAAACAAGCCTATCTCACGAAGAGTGGTTCCTTCTTTCAGGGGTGGAATACTCTCCAGTTTTTGCCAGTTTCTTATTACTCTCCAGATCCTTCAAATAGTTGGTTTTAAAATATTTTATCCAAACTTTATAGCTCTTGTTTATGGGAGGCCTAGTCCCATTCAAACTAGGGAATCCCTTAATAAACTTTTAGTCCACTAAACGTTTAAGATTCATGAAGGCAAAGGCTGGGAGAGCTGGCTCATGCCTGTAATCCCAGCACTCTGGGAGGCCGAGGTGGGTGGATCACCTGAGGTCAGAAGTTTGAGACCAACCTGGCCAACATGGTGAAACCCCATCTCTACTAAAATTCAAAAATTAATTGAGCGTGGTTTTTAATTTTAGTCTTGATGAAGTCTAATTTTTTATTTTTGCTTTATGTTTAGTGCATTTAGTGTCCTCTCTAAGATACCTTGGTGTTTCCAAAGATCCCAAAGATGTTCAACTATTTTTTAAGTATTTCAGAGTTTTAGTTTTTACACACCTGTAATCCCAGCTACTCAGGAGGCTGAGGCAGGAGAATTGCTTGAACCCGGGAGGCAGAGGTTGCAGTGAGCCGAGATGGCACCACTGCACTCCAGCCTGGGTGACAAAGTGAGACACTATCTCTCAAAAAAAAAAAAAAAAAAAAAAAAGATTCATGAAAGCAGAAACATTGTCTAGAATAAGAAATAATAAGTAACTGTTCATGTATACCCTATTTGATTTAGTTTGCTAATTCATTTAGGATTTTTAAATGAATAAGTAAAATTACTTTTTGGTTTTTTAAATGCTTCATAATAATTTCTGTAATAAAAGCACTGTTGATGTATTTCTGCTGTGTGCCTATTTAGAATATATTGAGTCAGGGAGAGAGTTTCAATTTCTTAATGTTTTTTGGTTTAATCAGTGTTTCTTAAACTTTTGATCATTTAAATTTTCTTGGAAAATTGATTTTATGTTGATAGTAAATTTTATTACTACAAAGCTCTGTACACAGTTCTTTCATACAATTTAAAGACATTTTTTCCTATCTGTGATCTTTAAGTTTGCTTTAAACTGCTTAAAACAAACATATAATTAGCAAATAAAAGTTTTCTCTTCCTTGCCATTTTTTTTATATCACCTATTTCTATCTATTGCACTGTTGCATTGACTAAGAATTCTACTATAACCAGTAAAAGCACACATTTTTGTCTTGGTCCTTGGTGCTAAAATTAACTTTGACATTAAATTTGCTTTTTAAAATTTTTTAACAGACATCCTTTACCAGGTTAAGGAAATTCCTTTTCTATTCATTTGGTAAAACTTGCCTATAAAACTAGTTCTAGAGTCTTAATTTGAATGCTGATTCAACTTCTTCAATGGCTACTGATTCATCAGCTTTCTAATTCTTCTTGAATCAATTTTAGTAATATAAATTTTCTTTAAAAAAACCAATCTACTTGTATAAAAGTATTAACATAAAACTGCTTATAATATTCTTATGACATTAAAAATGTTATGTTTATAGACACTTTTGCTCTTTTTATCTTCTTTTTCTTCAGTTTTGCTTTGAGTTTTATCTATTTTCCTGAGTTTTTCAGAAAGTCAGCTTTTTGTTTTATTGAATTTTATTATTTTCCTGGCCTTTACTTCTACTTCAAAATTTACCCTGTAATTCTTTTCCTTTCCTCAGTTAAATGCTGAGCTTATTTATTTTCTAATTTTTAAATCAATGCATTAAAGTAGTAAACTTTCCTAAGTATTCTTTCAATGTATTCTAACAGCTTTAATATGTATTACTTTCACTATGGTTATTTTAAAACCATTTAGTCCCATTGTGATTTCCTCTTTAATTCAGGAGTTATTTAAGAATATATTTCCAAACATACAGGTTTTATTTTTTTTTCCTTTATTTTAATTGCACTGTGGTAACAAAACACAATCTGAATGATGTAGTCTTTGAAATGTATTGAGTTCCTTTGTGATTTAAAACATAATCAATTTTTATAAATGTTTCACAGGCTTTTGAAAAGAATGTGTATTTTCTGTTGAAATAAGTATTAAAGGTGTGTTAAAAATCTCCCATTGGAATTGTGGATTGGTCAAATTTGCTGGGCAATTCTCCACATTTTGCTTTGCATGTATTTCAGGCTACGTAGTTAGGTACATGAAATTTACTGCTTTTTTTTTTTTTCCTGGTAGATCACCCTAATTGTTACTAGTATTTTATGCCTTAAGCTCAATTACAATGGATGTTAATCTTCCTAGACTAGCTTTCTCTTGATGAGTAGCTCCAAAGCTAACCTTTTCTATCTCCTTGTTTTGTTTTTGTTTATTTTTGAGACAAGGTCTCACTCTTCCACCCAGGCTGCAGTGCAGTGGTACATTCATGGCTCACTGCAGCCTCAACCTCCTGTGCTCAGGTGATCCTCCCACCTCAGCCTCCTGAGTAGCTGGGACCACAGGAAATGTGCCATCATGCCCAGCTAGTTTTTTGTATTTTTTGTAGAGACAGGGTTTCAACCACGTTGTCCAGGCGGATCTCAAATTCCTGAGCCTACCTTGGCCTCCCAACGTGCTAGTATTACAGGCACGAGCCATAGCGTCTACCCCATCTCCTCGTTTTTAGACATTCTCTATTAGTTTTAAGTGTGTTACAAACTTTCTACTTGGGAGACAGTTCTCATTTTCCTCTTTTCCTCCTTTTTTTTTTTTTTTTTTGAGACAGGGTTTCACTCTGTTACCCAGACTGGAGTGCAGTGGCACGATCTTGGCTCTGTAACCTCCACCTCCCGGGTTCAAGCAATTCTCATACCTCAGCCTCCTGAGTAGCTAGAATTACAGGTGTCTGCCACCATGCCCAGCTAATTTTTGTATTTTTAGTAGAGATGAGGTTTCATTATGTTGGCCAGGCTGGTCTCAAAGTGATCCTGACTTCAAGTGATCCGCCCTCCTCAGCCTCCCAAAGTGCTGGGATTACAGGAGTGAGCCATCACATCTAGCCTTTTTTTGAATATATTTTTAAAATTGCTTTTCCTCTATTAACTGCTCAATATTACTTCTATTTTTAATCCGTGGCTACCTTTTGATACTTTAATTGAAATGCTAAAACACACTTTTCTTCTAATAAAGGCCAAGTAAGAGTATTCAATGTTTCTCCTGTCCCCTCAAAAATCACAAATTGGTTGGAAACAATTTACACCTTTATTTTCACTAACCTTTTATTAAAATTTAGCATTTCCTTCACTTATAAACAACAAACCATGACAGTATTTATACCACCGGCCACTCCACCACTATTCAAAATTAGAGATATTTTTATGTTACATTTCAGTTTTTACAGGTATCTAAAAATACTATTTACACTTACATTTTTTTCTTTGAAATTAACCATCACTTGATTTTGTTAATGTGTTAATAAATAAGCATATATTACTACATTACAAATATTACAAAATATCTGATAGCTGTGCTTTAATATAATTGGTTCCCTTTGTAATGCTATGTATTTTTTTTAAATGAATTTAAACATATTAATCTGGGAAAGAATACATAGGTTTTACCAGACTATTAGGTGTTCATGGCATAAAGAAAGTTGAGAAATAATCCCTGACAGAATACATCTTAAAACGTTTGGAGTAAATCTGAGTTCCAACTTAATTTTGCTTGGCTGTTTTTCTCAGCATTCAATTTTTTCACACATTCTGGAATTTCGGTTTAGAGGTTTATTTTATGGAAGTTTTTTGGTTTTCTCTCTCTTTTTTAACCCTCTCTTCCTTTATGTTCCCCTGCTTGGGTCTATATTCCAGAATAAGTCTTAAATGATGGTTCAGAGTATTAAAGATCCTGTCATGGAGTCAGCAGGTGACATAGTTATTCATGTTTGTTAGGTTATGCCCTTTCAGCTCTCTAAGCTCTCAGCCCCATATAAATTCAGGCTGTGGTTGGTGGAAGATTTTTCAGCCTCCTGTCTTGAGCAAAATTGCCTGTCCCTAGTCCTTGGCTTCAAGCAGGGTGCTGGTATTCAATCCTCTCTTCCCCATGGATAAGGTGGCCTTTGTTGATTGTAGTGGGTTCCAAGGGAGAGGAATGAAGTAAAAATGCCTTTATTTCACCATCTTAAGCAAGTTTTATACAGCTAGCTCTCAGTATTGTTTGTTTTTACTCCATAACTTTAGTTTCCCTCTTCTATCCAGATCTAAAAAATTATATTTCCAATTCCATTTTACTAAGAATTTAAAATTTTTATGTTAAATTCAGGAATGAAGGCTGATTTTCTTTTTTACCAAGATGCTTTAAAGCATCTAGGTACACTAGATAATCACATACTTTTTCTTTTGACTTGTTAACTTGGTAAGTTAATTTAATATTTCCTAATACTGACTCATTTGTATGTCTAAAAGAGCTACGTTTAATTATGCATATGATTCTTTTGAATCATTTAAGATTATGCATTGATAATCATATGTAAAACTTGTCTTTGTGTATATGCATGTGTGTCATCTTTTTAAAGTTATGGTATTAACATGATAATGACTTCAGTAAAGAATTTGAACAATTACTAAAATCACCTTCTGGTCTGTATACATCCAAATTCACTGCTCCCTTCCAGAATTGAGGAAATTCTCCTTTAGCTGTAGAGCTCACTTCAATTTTATTCTGCATTTTAGTATTGTGCTTGGTTTTCAGTGTATTTTACTTCACGAAATCTCAAGGATCCAATACATTATCAAAACCAGATGGCAGTATTTCAATGTAATCTCTTCTGTGCTGGTAAGATTTTCAAGTTTTACAAAACTGAACTATAAGCTGTAAGTTTAATTTTTAGGTTAAAAGGTGAAGGTCTCTATAAATTCTAGTTTTATGCTAACAAACTCCCAATATGTGGTAAAAATGTTATTTTGCAAACACACAGTCATACAACAAGTAACAGAAAATAGGTATATTTACATTTCAACACTGACACTGTTACAGAAAGATAACCTTAATGGTGCATTCTACCCTCAATCAGGCAAGAGGAAAACACTGCCTGGAGGAGGAGAATAACAGCTTTTGTATGTGCCAAGCTCCAGGGTTCCAGAAGAGGTAATGTAGGGTACAGGAAAATAAAAGGAAAACAAACTATTGCCCTTGTTTATGGCTTCCACCAAAAAAAGGAGACAGATGACAGTTATGCTTCTCAGGAGAGACTGGTTTCCTCATTAGTTAATATATACAAAAAAGGAAGACGAAAAAAGATGAGAAAGTAGGTTAAATGTGTAAGTCTTATTTTAAAAATGTAAAATGAAGGAATTTGAGTTTATGATCTCCAAAGTCTCTTCTAAATCTAAAATTCTATGCCTCCTACCCATACAATGTTACACACGAAAGCACGTTGAAGGTGCCTTTGTGCTACACTGTCTCTGTGATGGAAATGACATTCTTATTTGTGTTTTGTTCCAACTGCAGTTCTTCATTCAGGCACACTATTTTTTCCCCCGCCGTAGGTAACATTTTTTTCCTAATGGCCTTGATAGAATTTTCCTAAGCAAGCAATATCTAGTTCTACTAAATATATTCTTTACAATCTTATTCCCATACTGTTTTTTTCTGCAAGTAATTTGCTAAATGTTTTAAAATTTAATCTTAACCTTCCTTATTTATATGTCACATTTATTCTTACAATCTTAAACTTATGGTTATTTCCCTTAAGAAAGCCTTTCATTTGTATTCTTAACAAATGCTCTTTTGTTTCGAAGTTACAAAAAAAGATTTTTCTAGATATAGTAACTCTCCATTATCAGCTTGTTTCAAGTTTTATACATACATACACATATACAGACATGCATGACAATCGTGTTTTAACTTATTTAGGTAGAAGGCTCTACTAATGAGACAAAGGTTAAGGGCTCGATATCCAAGTGAATTATTGAGTTTTGTTTATTTGTTTGTTCCACTGCCAAAGATTAGTCTTGACCCTAATAGGCTATTTTGCAAATGTGTATCTTTTGTTAAAAAGCAGCTTAGAAGAATATAGATGATTCAATGCAAATACATTACCACTCTTAGAAAATAGTCAAAACACATACCAGATGGGCTGTTATTCTTACTCTTAAGATGACACCATTAGCTGTTCTTTATCACATCTCCTGAAAAGACTTCTTTTTATATTACTGCATGTTAAGTAATAATAAATGAAAATGGAATTTATGTTTTATAATAAATTATGTAGTAATACAGAAAGGTAGAATTACCTTATAGTAATGATTTCGCCTGGGTTTGCCCTTATGAACCAGCTACAGTTGATTTTTGCAGGATATTCAGAAGGCCAGCCTGGGCTTGTGATTATGCCACTTGGTGCTCGAATTTGCTCTGGAGTCTCTCCACAAGCTGGAAGACAGCCAAAGCAATCTTTGCTTATTATTATACATTCAAAATAGTACTAGGTAAGTCAGTGTTTTTTAAAAACCAAAAAACTTTACACATCAAATAATATCCAATAAGATATGGTAGTATCAACTTTAAAAAGTTATTATTCTAATGAGATATTTCAATTTCCTCCCTTTCAGATAAAGTTTCTTATTCCAATTAAATATAGTAGTCCCACTTGTCGGACATTTTGCTTTCCATTGTTCAGTTACTTGGAGTCAACAGTGGTCTGAAAATATTAAATGGAAAATTCCAGAAATAAACAACTCTTAAGTTTTAAATTGTGTGCTGTTCTGAGTAGTGATGACATCTCTTGCTGTGCCGCTCTGTCCCTCCTGGGACATGAATCTCCCCTTTGTCCAGCCACGCTGTGTATGCTACCCACCCATTAGTTACTTAGTAGCCATCTCAGTTATGAGATCAACTGTCACAGTATTGAAGTGCTTGTGTTCCCATCACCTTTATTTTGCCATTATGAATGGTCTCAAAACACAAAAGCAGTGATGCTGGTAATTCAGATATGTCAAAGAGAGGCTGTAAAGTGCTTCCATTAAGTGAAAAGGTGAAAGTTCTCAACAACAGAAAAAAAATCATATGCTGAGGTGTCTGAGCTCTAAAGAAAGAATGAATCTTATATCCATGAAATTACAAAGAAGGAAAAAGAAATTCACGCTAGTTTTGCTGTGATACCTCAAACTGCAAAAGTTAATGGCCACAGTGCCTAAGTGCTTAGTTAAGATGGAAAAGGCATTATATTGGACAGCAATCAGGTTTGGTACTCTGCAGTTTCAGGTATTCACTGGGGATCTTGAAGGTATCCCCCACAGATAAGGAGGGACTACTGTACATGTTTTGGGCAGGCAAGGAAATTTCCACCTGGATCACTGAATAAGAGTTCAAGATTACTGGCTTTGGCCATGGAGATTGATCTATCCATCTACCCATCTTTTTTCAAAACTCATCTTTCAAGTTTATTTTCTTTGTCATAAACTACCTTTCCAATATTTGCTCACCTACTTTGTTTAGATCCTTAGGAGCATAATGCTGCTTTTAGGGTACTCTAAATAAGCCTAACAATAAGATGCTGGATTGTAATTTTTGTTAAGAAGTTAGTGGACGTTTGAATAAAGATAGTAAAACATTCAAAATTACTGCAAAGCAGGTCTTCAATTTATTCCATTAATACTTCCAAGCTATTTATTACAGTGTTATTAATGATTCCTACATTATTTAAAAGTAAAATCTTGAAATAGTGCTTAAAATATCATCATGTGATTAGATATCTGCATATCACAGAGGAAAATCTTCATGCATATAGAATAAATTAAAACTAATACCAATACTTTCCTGGATTATTCTTGCATTATCTGGAACTCTCGTTGTAAATAGTTAGCATTGTCCAGAATTCAGTTGATAATGTGACAGTTTATTCTCTCTCAATTAAATACGTGATGTTTAAGCCTTTAGTAGAATTTAAAATCCTAGAACCTCTTATTTAATACAACTTCAACAAATTAGATTACTTGATTTTAAAGTAACAGCAGATTAGAAGCAGAAAATTAGAAGTGGGGAGAGTAGCTGCCAGGGATACATAAACAGTTATCAGAAGTGATGAGTAAGTTTTCAGAAACACAATGAACAGTACATACTAAACTCAAAAACCATGAGCTCATAATTTACACATTATTGCCTGTCTCTCAAAAGGTAAGACTGTTGTATATTGTCATAATAAATTAATATTCATACTGATCTAAGAGTTGTTAAGTGAATAATGAATCGGTATAGGCAAAATGACTGGTATAATACACGGCCTGCACTCCAGTGCTTTTTAAGTTCAGCTGTAGTTTAAAAATCAGGTAACCCAAGAGATGGCCAAATATCACTATTACAATTGTAACTTGGAAAAATAACTTTTTTTTTTTTTTTTTTGAGATGGAGTCTTGCTCTGTCTCCAGGCTGGATGGGGTACAGTGGTGCAAACTCGGCTCACTACAACCTCCGCTTCCCGGGTTCAAACAATTCTCCTGCCTCAGCCTCCCGAGTAGCTGGGACTACAGGCGCGAGCCACTACACCCAGCTAATTTTTGTATTTTCAGTAGAGAAGAGGTTTCACCAGGTTGGCCAGGATGGTCTTGATCTCTTGAGCTCATGATCTGCCTGCCTCGGCTTCCCAAAGTGCTGGGATTACAGGCGTGAGCCACCATGCCCAGCATTTTTTTTTTTTTTTAAAGAGATGAGATCTCACTATGTTGCCCAGGCTGGAGTGCAGTAGCTATTCACAGGCATTAGCACAGAACACTACAGCCTTGAATTCTTGGGCTCAGGTGATCCTCTCGCCTTAGCTTCCTGAGTAGCTGGGACAACAAAGAGCATGTCACCATGCACGGCAATTTTTTTTTTTTTTCCCGTAACAAAGCTTATACTCTGTTCAATTTAGATTAAGAATGCTAGGAAGTATACTATGTAATTTAAAGAATTTTATCCATAATGATCAAAATGAAACAAGCTATGTTACTTAAAAGTCAATCCTTATTTCTATAGAATAACCTATTCCCTGAAGAAAACATGCCATCAGAGCCTTAAAAGTATATTCTACTGCAGAAAAAAAGTTCATATCTAAAAATGGATCTGCCCTGGAATCAGGGTCCACTGCCAAAGGGAATCTGTTTTGAATCGCTTTCAGAAC
Source organism: Theropithecus gelada (assembly GCF_003255815.1). Taxonomy (NCBI): domain Eukaryota; kingdom Metazoa; phylum Chordata; class Mammalia; order Primates; family Cercopithecidae; genus Theropithecus; species Theropithecus gelada. Next base: position 106,764,281 of record NC_037676.1, read on the forward strand.
AGATTGATAGCATACAGCACACAGACACATCAAGGGTTTAGCATTCATTTCATTGCCAAGGCATAGTCAAAGCTTCCCTTTTTTTTTTTTTGCTGCTGTTTCATTAGTAAATCTCCCTGACAAAAAATTTCTAATTTTAATAAAAGATGTTTTAGAAAAAGACTAAATGTATTCAAATGTAATTCTTTTTAAAGAGTTTATTAATAATAAACTGCCAGTTTGCTTCCACTGCCAGTTTGCTCTGAGTTGTTATTACAATAATTTAATAAAAGGATAGCTAAGTTATTTATAACACCTTCTTTTCTCCCGGACACGGTGAAACCCTGTCTCCACTAAAAATACAAAAATTAGCTGGGTGTGGTGGTGCGCCTGTAGTCCCAGCTACTCAGGAGGCTGAGGAAGGAGAATCGCTTGAACCTGAGTGATATTTTTTTAGATGGAGTCTCGCTCTGTCTCCAGACTGGATGGAGTACAGTCTGGAGTACTGAGGGGCGGAGGCTGCGGTAAGCTGAGATAGCGCCACTGCACTCCAGCCTGGTGACAGAGCGAGACTTTTCATTATCTCCTACCATAGCATTCTGGAGTCGTAGTAAGCTAAAGGAAATCTCAAGTTCATGAAAATATAAACAAACATATAAATAAACAGCCAAAAACAATCATTACCCTTTCCCCAGAATATGGAAAATTGTTCATTTGTATTAATTCATTGAATTAATGTAAGATTCACTTACATTAAAGAGAATACAATTTTGAGTTAAATTACATTCAACTCAGAATTATAATGCTGTACTAGCATATTAAGTACTCAACTATTTATTAAATGATTCACCTACATTAAAGAGAATACAATTTTGAGTTAAATTACATTCAACTCAGAATTATAACGCTGTACTAGCATATTAAGTACTCAACTATTTATTAAATGGTTTAACAGCAGTGACATACAGCCAAAAACAAGGTGGGAATAATCTATGACAAAGAACATTCCTAACCTTTGACTAAATCGATATTCTAATTATAGGGAAAAACTAGAAAGAATTTTATTAGGTTTTGTTTTAGGAAAAAAATTTCAAGTACATGAGAAACCCATAGGTGGTGCTCTTATACCAAAAACCGAAGATTCTAGTATGGTACTCAAAAATACATTTTGTGAATATTTTATTTTCATACAACTGCCCAAGGATAAGACATACCACCCCTAAATAACATTGGTTATTATACGATTCAATATTTATATTTCTAATTCAATATGTACTTTTATAACATTATTTTAAAATATTAATGATTCTTCCTAATCAAAAACAAAACCATAGTATCCTAAAGTTTCTTACTGAATTAATTATAAATATATATATTGATTTAGTTATGCATATTTCCAACATGACTGAATTTGGAATTTGGTTCCAGATCTAGCCAGTGGCTTTTTATCAACCTATTTTCGCATGTACAATACACTGAGTATGTAGACAAATATGCTGTAGCACAGCCATAATGTATTCCTTTCTATACCTAATAAAGAACACATTTCAAAAGTCAAAGGAAACTATTAAAGCAATTTTTAACTCCTTTTTGGGTTAAGAGTTTGCCTTTGTATACTGGCAGATTTGGAATGAGAAGACCTAGACGCTGTCTGTCTATCTGCCAATGTCTGTTCTATCACAATGTAAACTACTAAATTTTGGGGGGTGCTATTAATAATTTCCTCAGATGTTGAAATAAGGAGTTGCTATTTGAATACCTCTAAGGTCTATTTCAGCCCTCAATCATGCATCTCTTCCCACTATATTTCTGATAGCTCACTGGGATACAATGATAAATTTTTCATTTTCTTCCTTTGCATTTTCTCTCTGACCCACTGAAATAGACTTTCAATTCTGACCTTATCTCCACAGAAACCACGCTAGCAGGCAAAGGTCATCAGTGACCTCACTGCTAAATGCAATGGATACTCATTCCCAAGGTACTTGATCTTTCTGGAGCACTTGACACTGACTACCCAGACTTGGAACTGTACTACCCAGACTTTGTGGATATCACCTCCTCTGATTCTCCTTCTAACTCTATTCTGTGTTAATTTTCTAGCACTAGATCCTCTGTCCTTGGCCAGTCAGCCAGCCAGCCCCTGATACTGGTTTCATGGTTAATTTCAAAGCCCTCTGCTCTTCTCACTCTCAATAGAAGATTTCATTCGCTTTTACAATTTCAACTATGGTCAAGAGTTTAAAATTTTTAACCCAGAGGCTTTGAACAGTCAAATGCCCACTGGACATTCTAACCTCAAATTCAACATGATCAGACCTGTGTGTTTCCCAAATTCGTCTTCAGAATATCCTATATTCTGAATCTATGTCGTCTTATGCAGCATTTGATTGACGGAATAGGTACTTAAGGAAAAAGAAACTGAAGAATACCACAGGCGTTTTCAAGAATTTTTAAGGACAGGAAATAAGTTAGGCCTCACAGAGATTAAAACTGGAAATTTCAGTCAGAAATTGAGCCTGCCTTCTCCACGTCTTAGGGAACCAAGTCCTGTTTTATCTCTTACAAATCTGTCCCAATCTTCCAAAGGATCTCCTCTGGGTCTTCCATTTTTTCATTATTTCATTATTTTTCATTATTTATAAGCTTTATAAATGGTTTCCCAGTCCCAACTTATCATTAATACTTCAGCTCCAGTACCTACTATCATCTGTAATTTCCTTTTTCCTAGTTTATTATATTTATACTACTGTTACTCATTTTACATTATAGATTTGAGGTGGCTTATTATTATAATATTGATAAAATAGATAAAACTTAAGTCTCGGGCCAGGTGTGGTGGTTCATGCATGTAATCACAGCACTTCGGGAGGCCAAGCCGGGCGGATCATGAGATCAGGAGTTCAAGACCAGCCCGGCCAATATGTTGAAACCCCGTCTCTACTTTAAAAAAAAAAAAAAAAAAATTAGCCAGGTGTGGTGGTGCACGCCTGTAGTCCCAGCTACTCAGGAGGCTGAGGCAGGAGAATTGCTTGAACCTGGGAGGCGGAGGTTGCGGTGAGCTGAGATCGTGCCACTGACTCCAGCGTAGGCAACAGAGCGAGACTTTGTCTCAAAAAAACAGACACACACAAAAAAAACAAACTTCAGTCTCCATTTCCTCACTTGTAAATGGGGATTAAAATACTAGTACACAGGGTGTTCCAAGGATTATATACAATTATTTTGGTAACAGACATAGCACACTGCTTGCATTACAGTAAACTGTCAGTAAACAATATTACATGATATGCCAAATCAGATGGGTTGGTAGTAATGCCTGGAATGCTGTATTGAGATGGCTACTAAGGCTGTTTTCAGGCTAAGAAAGAGGACAGTGACTGAAAGAGGACGTGGGATTGTTTACTGAGTAAGTGCTAGGCACCGTTATGCACTGCAAAGAATGAGAAAATATGTCATGATTAACTTGACACAGATAAAAGCCATGGGAAGGATAAGGTTGAGACACATACTCACAAAACTTTACTTTAGGAAATAAATCTCTTTTTGTTTGAAATCAAAATTTACATGGCTTGAACTTCATCTTTCTACATTTTGACTATCCTCCCAGTTTAAAATACATCAAACTTGACTTTCTTTTGCTTACATTCATTCTATTCATACCTTTTCTATTGCTTAAACATAGTTATTTCAGCTATGATCTGGCTAATTCTTCCTTAAGAATTAGTTTATATGTAATTGGCAAATAAATAAATCTTGTCAGTACTATGCAGAATTGTGTAAGATCTTATTCCCAGCATGCTAATGATTTGAAATAACCAGAAGTAGAAGTTTTCAGAGTTTAAGAAAAAATATGAAAACCCTATAGAAACTGCCTTTCTTTATTGCAAAATGTGGTTACTTTTTTTGGCTAAAATAACTCCTTGGTTTTTGTCTATATTAAGCTATCTTGGGAAGTTGCAAAATGCAGATGGAAATGTGAAGACATCACACCACTATGAAAACAAAACAATTGATGAGGGATATGCCTGACGTGTATTTTTAATTTTGATTAAATTAGTCTCCATTAGAAGCAAATACCTTTAAGTAGGGGAGCATGAACCTATGCATATATGGCTGCAGAATATAGACTGATTCTAATTGTAAATGTCTACAGGTATTTGACTGTGCTAGTAGTATCTGGATTGATATTTTATTTGCTAGGGTTATACTTAAAAGGTATGTAGTCGTAAGTGATCTATGCCAACATTATTTTCTCAGAAGCCTTGTTAGTCTTTGTTCATTTTGCTTCCTTAATACATCTCTTAATTACTTGTATCAACTTTTTAAATTTACTATTTTTTTTTATAGAGATGGGGTCTCCCTATGTTGCCCAGGCTGGTCTTGAACTCCTGAACTCAAATAATCCACTCTCCTTGGCCTCCCAAAGTACTGGGATTACAGGTGTGTGCCACCACACCCAGCCAGTATCAACTAAATCATCTATCTAATTTACTTTCGTCAGTTATCTTTTGATATAAACAAATATTCAAGTACTTTGAATAATGACGATCTACATTCTCTACTTTTTATAAATTTCCTATAACCCCAGAAATAGAAATCCCCAAATTAAAGAGGTTCTAAATATTTATTCAAAAGATAGCAACTTTCAAACGTGGATAGCATCTTTTCAGTAGGAACACACAGGCTATGTGACTAGCCCCCACAAAAGCCTATTTAATTTATAGTTGATCTAGTGTATAGGAAAAAGACAATGACATTATTATAATGCTAATAATGGTTAAGCTATATGAAAGATTAACTGAATACATGTTTTTAAAATTTATCATGTATGCTGTCAATTGAGAAAGGGAGAATTAACTGAAGAATGAATAGGTAGAGATTCTCTGACGGAGTTCTTAAGATTTTGGTTTTAGTTTTCTCGTTTAAAATACAAAGATCTCATTGTATAGTTTAGAAAACAGGGCAAGATCAACTGATGAAGAAACAATGAAGACTCTTCATGTTTATACTATTTTAATAATCCTACAGAAAGCATAGGACTATTGTTTTAAAACTAGATTAATGCATCATACTTATTATCTTTAAATCAATTATTTAAAAAATTGGAAGTGCTCAAACAACCTCTATTAAGAGGACACATGAAAGAGGGAGGATCACTTCAAAATAATTTCAAGCTGTCTTGCAATCTGAGATTTCATAGTTTCAAAACACCTAAAAAATCACAGAAAAAAACATTAAGTAAAGATATTTATAATTAGAGCTGAACTACTGTCAAAGAAAAAGTACAATTTCCTGTTCCACAGATGAAGAACTGGGTTTTTTTAAACTGACAAGAATTGATACTTTATGACAAAAAGTAGTTGAGACTAAGTTATGTGAAATCTTTGTGATTTTGATTTTAATAAATCACAAAACTGAAATGCAAGTAAGTGTCTGTTTATGTTTACTGACCACCTAACTTCCTAAGACACATATGAAGGGCACAAAAGAAATAGAGAACTCGTGCTCTCATGGAAATTATAGTTTTATAACAATGACATGTACTTCTTAACTGAATTCAAGAAGCATTTAATAGTTAATATGACATCATACCAGATAATACAGTACTACATGATATAATGCATAACAAGTAATTTTAGGCAAAGTGCCACATGTTCAGTTAAACACATGGTGTTATTAAACAGAAACAAAGGCTGACCAAAAACCTGCATTATGCCAAGTATAGAACAGGGAAGGTTCTGCTTGACTACGCACAAACGATTTCTTTCATAGAAGAGAAGGTGGTAGAGCTACAGAAAAGCATACTCTAAACTAGTTAAAAGAATTTAATGACCCAATTCTATAGACAGTAGTCAAGCCAAGATAGACCTACTACAAAAGGAAGTTATGTGATCCAAGTATTTTGTAAAGGTTATTGAGGGAAGAGAAACCAGTGAGGCAAAGAGATCACCTAAAACGCAATTATAAAAACTCATCTTTTTGTACAATTTTACTTTATGAAAGTTTCACAACAGAGTAAAATCATGCTCACTCTGTTCATAAGCAAAGGATAATAGCATATATAGGTAACAGTGGTTACTGTCATTTGGCCATCTCATTTTTCAGAGTACTGTATAGAGTGTATTATAAAGAATATTAATTCCATTATGGCTGATGAGTACAAAAGCAATTCCAAGTGTTGACAACTAGTAAGAAGGATTTGATTCCAATGGAAATAAATGTACTAAAAAACCCCACCATCTCCAAAATAAAAATTTGGTAAGCAAATGGTGTCTGTTGAATGGCCATATGGGATTAGAGTAAAAATTATTCTGAAAGTTAACAAGGGAATCATCCAATACATTGAAAATACTATGCTTATGCAAACAACTAGAGGCACCCAAACATGGAAAAACCAGAGTTTGTAGTTAGATGACTAGCATCAGATATCAGATACCTCCTGGACTATTGTTAATTTAGGAAATAGCAGTTTGAAAACTTAGAGACTAAGTATGACACACAGTGCTGAGGATGAGATTTCTGCTTCAAGTCAGAAATGTATGGTTTCTAAGTCCAAGGACTGTAAGTATCATTAAAGTGAAGCACGTATGCAGGCCCTGGATCCACAACTGATGATAATGTTATAAAATTACCTAATACTTAATGAACTTACTACCTGTCAGGTACTTTAATGCTTATTATTATTATCCCTACTTAACAGATAAGAAAAAAATGGAGGCATAGAGAAATTTGGTAATTTTCCTAAGGTCACAAAAAAGCTGTAAGTGTCAGAGCTGGGATGGAACTCAGGCAAGAGACTTCATACAAGCTGTATTCTTAACCACTAAGGCAAACTGCTGCCCACTAAAGAACTCCCTATGACATCTGGAAAAATTACCAGGGAGGTGGAAGGGAGCCGCTTCAATAGCATTTAAATGACAAAAGTGGTCTATTCTAGAAAAACGAACTATTGGTCCTACATTAACATGGATTAAAAGGGTAGATAATCTATAATAACACAGAGAACGTAAGTACAGTTAGTAGTTTTGAAATTTCTAAAGATTGATTCCATTATCTAAGAACTATAGGCAGGACTGACCAGCTTCTTAGTATCTTTGGAATTAAAAATGTTATAAACAGCATTCTAGAACCTACTTTTAATAAGAGAACATATATATATATAGTTAATTATGGGTAAGATGCTTAGGGCAAGGAGTAGAATAGAAGCAATAAGGGCATGAAGTGGAGGCTGAGGGAGACATTTCAAAGGAAGAGCAACGGACAGACACTTAAAAATGGACAGTTTGGAAAGCAGGCATATTCAGCATAGAGTCTATGGGCCACTGAGAATACATGGCAAGTGACCAACTGTTGGAATATGCAAGAAAAATAAGTTAGAGTACTATAGTTGCCCTCATTGAAATGTCATGTATAACATAACTAGGCCCTGTAACCTGAACCGGAAACATATGCCCACAGCTAGGCAGAAATGACTTGATTCAAAAGTCCTCTTCCTGTATCTTGACTGCGCTTGTTGCCTAAATAGTGTCTTGATTTCTCTGACCCTCCAGACTCTTTAAATGGGGTTTTCTGACTCCCTGGCACCTGAGCCAAGCTGCGTCATAATGTGAAATGTCACAACAGTCAACATTTTGAGGATGGACAGAGTTGGAAGGGGACAGAGATTGAACATGAGTAAGATTTCCTTAGAATTACTCCAAACTTCATTCTTTTTAAAAAAGAAGTTAGAAAACTGAACTTCTCCCTGTATGGGAATAATTAACTAGCACTTGAACATAGGTTGAGTACCCCTAATCCAAAATGCTTGGGACCAGAAGTGTTTTGGATTTCAAAATTTGGAATATTTGTGCATATATACTGGTTGAACATCCCTAATCCAAAATCTGAAATACTTCAATGAGTATTTCCTGTGAGTATCATGTCAGTGCTCTAAAAGATTCCGGAGCATTTCAAATTTCAGATTTTTAGATTCGGGATGCTCAACTTGTAGCAATATTTACTAGCCTAAGATGGGAAAGGTTTTAATTATGACTTGAAAGTCAAGAATCAGGCAAGCAGAAAAAAATGATATTAATCCATCACTCTCACTTAGGACTCTCATTACTCTCAGACTTATTATTAGAAACTACAAGTGCCATGGCAAGTAGGAAATCTTATATCCAGCTGTTTATAATTTAAATGAATATTCTTCCGCATTAGTACTGACATTTAAGACTGAATACAGCCATATATTTATTCTTATTATTCTAAGTGACATTTTTTAAGGACCAAAATATTTTACTTGGCTATCGGCTGTAATCAAGGCAGGTAATTTCTTGGTATCTTGAAAGTCACTAATGTTCAGAACAAACAAACTATAATCAAGGGTTATATGGCAATAAAACAAAACATAAAGTCAGAAGAGACAAAAATATAGATAGAGAAGGAGAAAAAACAAAAAAGAACAACAAAAAAAAAAACACAGGGTCATAGCACAGTATGAATGAAGATGAGAAGAGCAAAGACACTGAATATACCCACCTAAAATGGAACTAACTAGCCAGCTTCACCCTGAAACTTCTTAGTAAGAATAATTTAGGATTTTGCTAACAATGCATAACATCAGATGAATAGAGAAGATGCATACTTTTATGCCATTTTTAAAGGGCTTATGAGGGCAATTTTTTTTCCTGCAAGCGTATAAAAATTACTGACATGGTACCTACATTTTCCGATTTTAAGCACTACAGAAGACTAAAAGGCTAAAGCAAACTACTACTATTTCCAGAAGGGGAAAAATTACTAATTTTTGAAGGTTACTGTGACTCTGGCTGGAAGCATAAAAAGGTAAGGCAGAAATCATCACTTAAGCTAACAAACTGGCCTTGGAGCTCATGGTTTTGTAACCCATCTCTATCAGCTTTGACACAGTTTTTAGTAGTGTTCCAGTTACTGTGTCCTTTGTCAAGGGTGGTACCCAGAAATAAACAATACCAGAGTATGTTTGCATGAATACTAAAGAAGAACTATCATCTGCTTGGTTCTGGATACTGTATTTCCATTACTGCAGTTTAATATCAAATCACCCCCTTACTTATAACAGGCTATTAGTCAACTGATACCCAAGTACAGTTTGCTTATTGACCAAGTGACTGGCTTTTGCACAACAGTTTCATAGTACATTCAATTCAAATTCATGCCTTGGCAAAAATTACTGATAACCAACATGTTATCACACTTTGAAGAGTCATTCCCAGAGTTACAGATTGGAAAAGAAAATGTCAAATGCTTGAACAGAACTTGCCTTTTTACCTTCACTAGGTTTGGCTCACTCAATGAAATGGATCTATCCATCCAGATGAACTTCACTTCTACCATCTAAGCACTGCATACTCTGTCACAATACAAACTGTTCTGTCTATAGTTCTGGTACTCACATGTGCTGCTCTAACGCTGGGGTTATTGTTTATTACAACATACAATGAATATTCCTTATCCAAATTCCTTGGGACCAGAAGTATTTTGATTTTTTTTCAAATTATGGAATATGTGCAGATATATCCTTACTAGCTGAGCATCCCAAAACCAAAAACCTGAAGTGTGAAATGCTCCAATGGGCATTTCCTTTGAGTGTTATGTCGTTGCTCAAAATGTTTTGGATTTTGGAGCATTTTGATTTTTGGATTTTCAGATTTGGGATAGTCAACCTGTAATGTAACATAAAAATATAACATAATTATTTTGTTATAAATACATAATTATTCAATAAATACTTGATATATAATATAAAATAGGTTACAATTATATAACATAAAGATGTTTCATATAAGACATTGGCCATAAGATTAGAGAGTACATAATATAGAAATAATAGCACCATTAGTTTCCTTTCCAAAACTTAAAGGGAGTTCACTACTTTAAAACTTTAAGTGTCTCAGAAGTAAACTCTGAAGGTAGACAATGACTTTAAAAATTATTAGCATCCTATAGTAATTTTTTTTATATAAAGAATGTACTGTCTCATATTCCCTACTCATTTTCTTTATACAAAGGATAGCTTCTTGGGTTCACACTACGTTCTATTTCTATATTCTGAAATCCTAAAAACCCTAATGTATTAATAATCAACTAAAATGTAATAAGCCTTCTTTCTTTTCTTCATTTCAAACATGGATGAAAGACATTTTTATAACGCTGGTCAAAAGAACTAGTGAAATTCTTCTTAGTAAATTTAGCAAGAGGTCCAGGTACTTAATTGAATAACTGTAAAATAATATTAAAATTACATAGGAAAGGTGCAAAGGACCACTTGACCTGCTACTTATTCATGTAACTTTTCTATATTTAAAAAATAATTGTAAACTTCTATCAGAGATAATTACAATTTAACCTTTATTTCCTTTCAAATTCTTTATTTGGAAGATCTTAAACATTCTAGGATAATAAAAGCTTTATCAAACTAGATGTTCTTCCAGGAAAATTTCAAAATACCATGTTAAAATATTTAAGCCCAAAGCTGTGGTTAAAAACAAAAGCTATTTTAATTTAGTACTCGCCATTATTACAAAATGTTGTTAACTAATCTGAAAGCAAAGTTACTGCAATTTAGAAAATATGTCCCTATTTTAAAGGCCACAACCAAATTAACAGTTGTAAAAGGCATACAGGATTAGCAATGTGCTAGGCCTTCGAATATTAGAATAGAAACTATAAAACGCAAATACGTAAAAGCAAGAAAGGCTGATGACTTTGATAGAATAAAATTCTGACAGCCTAAACAATACTTAAAAACTATCTGAAGTCTATTTTATATACTCTGCTAATTTAGTTAATATGAATAAGGATTAAGAAAGGAAATTCCTAAGTAAATATTCTCTCTCTCAGCTCATAGAAATGTCAGCTTTGCCTGACAAAAGATTTCAAGTGAAATGCAGAGTAGACTCAAAATCAAGGTAATCTCAGAATTCAGTTATCATTAAAAAGTAGGAATATTTGGAAGTTGTATCATTGGTAATTGGAAATACCATGTTAATCTTCCTATGTTAGAAAAAGCTTTTGCCTGAGAAAGCAGCAAGCCTTAACATCTGTTCCTATTAGCAAACAGAAAATATTTTATAAACTTCAGGCTAGTTTTTGCCTAACTATAAAGGAAAGCAAATCTCATTCTCTTATTCTTTGAAATGTCACAACTCCAGGCCATGAATCAAAAAGAAAAGAAAATGTTCCTTTTTTATTTTTAACAGTTTGACAGAAAATAAAAGGTTGAGACTTTAACGGAAACATAATAAGAAAAAAAGTTAAGCAAGAAAAACATGATTATACTGAAAGTAAATGCAGACAACTGTGTAAATTACTACATCTTTTTTGGAAGGCAATCTGTCAGAAAGTTTCTAGTCATTAAATTATTTATGACCTGTGATACACTAATTTCACTTTCAGAAATATATGCTAAGGAAATATTCTTAGAAATAAAAAAGGCTAGATATACAGTTGACCCTTGAACAACATGGGTTTGAATTGTGTGAGTTCACTTACACATGGATTGTTTTCAATAAATACACTGGAAAATTTTTTGGAGATTCGTGACAATTTGAAAAACCTTGCAGACAAATCACAGACTGGAAATTTTGAAAAAACATTAGGTATATCATGAATACATATGTATGTAAAATACTATTTTATCATTTACTACCATAAAAAATACACTAACCTATTACAAAGAGTTAGAATTTATCAAAACTTACACGGACACTTGCAGGCCACACACAGCACCATTTACATTCAAGAGAAGTATAAAGATGAATACTAAATCATAACTGAATAAAATTAATTATAGGACATACTATACAACTAATAATTCTGTAGCCACCTCCCATTGCTATTTTGGTGAGCTCAATTTGCAAGTATCTGCTTAAATTGCTGTGTGATGCTGATCACCTTCATGTGAGCAGTTGGTATCTCCAGTAAATTGTGTGTCACAGTATAATGTGATCTCTGGTGGTTCTCACGTATTTTTCATTTGTTTAGTGCAATACCATAAACCCCAAATAACACCATGGGATCCATACAAAGTGCCACTAGTAATGTTGCAAGTGCTCCCAAGAAGCAAAGAAAAGTCACAACATCACAAGAAAAAGCTGAATTGCTTGATATGTACTGTAGACTGAGGTCTGCAATTGCAGCTGCCCACCTTATCAGACAGATGACTCATCTGTAAATAGATAATATAAACTTACAGTATCAATAAATACAGTAGCATACTGTAAATGGATGTTCTCTTATGATTTTCTTAATAACATTTTCTTTTCTCTAGCTTACTTTAAGAATACAGCATTTAAGGCTGGGCACGGTGGCTCACACCTGTAATACCAGCATTTTGGGAGGCCGAGGTGGGGAGATCACTTGTACTCACAAGTTCAAGACCAGCCTGGGCAACATGGCAAAACCCCATCTCTACAAAAACAAAAACTGGCTGGGCATGGTGGTGAGCACCTGTAGTCCCAGCTACTCAGGAGGCTGAGGTGGAAGGATGGCTTGAGCCCAGGAGGTGGAGGTTGCAGTGGGCTGAGATCATGCCGCTGCACTCCAGCCTGGGTGAAAAAGCCAAATCCTGTAAAAAAAAAAAAAAAAAAAAAAAAGAATACAGCATTTAATACATATAACGTACATAAATTTAATTGAATGTTTATGTTGTTGTTAAGATTTCCAATCAACAGCATGCTAGTGAGTACTTAAACTTTTGGAGAATCAACAATTATACATGGTTTTTCGACTATGCAGGGTGCCCCAACTGCCATCTTGTACAAGAGTCAACTGTATATGAATATATCTCTTGAGCAAGATCCAAATTAGGCAAAATCCACTGGAAACAACCCATTGTAATGAAGTCACGTGATGGAAATTTTATGCAGGTATTACAATAATGGATATGAAGACTAAGGGAAAAAATGTACATAGTGTTAAATAGAGCAGGAGATAAAATTAGGGATAATTCAAATGCATATAGAATTATTTTTAAGGTATGTACACAAAAGGACAAATAAAAAATTTAATATACTATTATTAATTATTCTAGGAAGGTAGGGTTAATGGGCGATTTTCTAATGCTTTTTTCTAAATGTTTAATGAAACTTGTATAATAAATAGAATTTGTGAAAACAAAAAACTTGATTTAGAAGTAATCAAGAATAAGGAGAACATAAATTATTTCTAGAATATCCTGATTAAAGTCAATATCATAGATTACAGAGTAATTCAGGTTAAAGCAGATATATTTTAAAAAATCAAATACATGTGTTTAATGTGTACAAGGGCTTTGTGGCAAATCAACTTGACCTAAGATATATTTCATTCTATGTAGCAGATAAGCAGTAATTTGGTAATTTTAAACATTTCAAAAAGAAACATATAATTTAGACATTTTTTAAAAAAGTGATTAAAATAGCCTTCCTACTCTCTCGTGTATGCAGTTAAATTACTTGGCAGTTTCTGTGGTACAATTCATACTGATTTTCATATATTATTAAATTTATAAAAATACCATTTGTCTTTTCTCCTTTCTCTAATATATGAAGGGAGATTTAAAATTCTGGACCAAGAAAAGTACTAAATTTTTTAAAAAGTACAAAAATTAGATTTTATCCAATATTCTTTCCCATTATATAACAACTAGATACACACTTTTTGATAATTTAACTACAATTTCTTATGCCAACCCTGTAGCATAAGAACAAGCAAAAAGGCAAAGACTTATCTTTCCTGGCAAGGATTTGAGGAGGAAGAAGATGGAAATAAACAGAATATTAAAAACAGAACAAATTATTCCAAGCACAAGAACCAAAACTATATTATTAATTAGAAATTAGTAATTCCCCAAAAAATTCATGAGTAAACAAAATGAAGCACTTAATTAATACTATGCCTAATTAATAAAATAAGAAAAGTTAATATTAAGTCATTTACTACTTACCAGATATTATAACTAGGCTTTTTACAAATTCATATTCTAACTTAATGTGTTCATTATTTGCCATAATGTGCCTTAGTACATTAAGATCACATTATAGGTACGGTTTGCACATTTACTTCTGCTATTAAGTGATAAGTTCCTTGAGACAGAATATTTTACTCACCACTTACTTCCACCCTCCTTGGCACAAGGTCCTATCAGGTGCTTGATACATGTTAAATGAATTGAATTCATTGCCAACAGGGTGACTATACAGCCTGATTTGTCCAGAACAGTTCTTGTTCTGTCACTGGTGCAGCATAATTAAAAATAATGTATTATTTCGCTTTCAAAGTGTCCTGATTTGGAAAACAAATTACCTGATAACACTAGGTGTAGACAATTAAAATTCTTTCTAAAATCATCAATATACTTTCCAAAGTGCAAACGACAATCGAGCAGGGCACTGAGCACTGGCAAATGGAGTTGCAGAGGTGAAAAGAGCAGGGGAGAGCAGAAATAGATGGTAGCATAGAATACTGAAGCATCTCACCATTTCTGTTGCTTGCTGATCTCAATAGAAAGCAAGTCCTGCATTTTGAGATTCTTCCAAAGGCTAGCTCTCCATTTAGACCAGCACTGAAGGGGCCCTAGTTTCTACTGGGGATGCAAGGATTTCAGAAAACTTATACTCCATTAAACATCACATCTATAGCTCCATACTGGCCTCAGAAAAAAATGCAATGAGGCCAGGCACGGTGGCTCATGCCTGTAATGCCAGCACTTTGGGAGGCCAAGGTGGGCGGATCACTTGAAGTCAGGAGTCTCAGACCAGCCTGGCCAATGTGGTGAAACCATGTCTCTCTTAAAAATACAAAAATTAGTTGGGCATGGTGGTGCATGCCTCCAGTCCCAGCTACTTGGGAGACTGGGGCAGGAGAATTGCTTCAACCCGGGAGGCAGAGGTTGTAGTGAACTGAGACTGTACTCCAGCCTGGGCAACAGATTGAGTGAGACTCCATTTCAAAAAAAACAAAAAAGGCAAAAAAAAAAAAACAAAACAAACAAAAAAAAAAGCAATGACTCTGTGTACCCAGACATACCTTTGGAGACAGCATCCACTTATTTTTAATAATATAATTCCATTTATTTTTAATAATATAATTAGAACAGATTTCATGTATTATTCTTCCCATTCTATGTTAGAAAGATTTTGTAAGATGAGACTTAGAAAAAATAAGCCATGAATAAGGTTTTACTCACTTCTGAAATGGAGTATTTTATTGACATATAAATATATTTAATTAAAACACACATTTTGTTATGGCCTGAATTGTGTTGCCTCAAAAACTCATATTTTAAAGTCTAACCCTAGTACATCAGAACGTAACTGGATTTGGAGAGACAGTCTTTACAGAGTTAAAGAGTTAAAGTTAAAATGAGGTCATATGTGTGGCCCTAATCCAATATGACTGGTGTCCTTGTAAGAGGAGGAGATCAGGACAACACACACAGAGGGGAGACTATGTGAAGAAAGTAAGACACCATTTATAAGCCAAAGAGAAAGAACTCAGAAGAAACCAACCCTGCTGACACCTGGATCTCAGAATTCTAGCCTGCAAAACAGTGAGAAAATAAATTCATGTTGTTTAAGTTACCCAGTCTGGGACATTTTGTTATGGTAGCCCTAGCAAGCTAATACGTATTTCTAAATATGCATCTGAAATTCAGAAGAAAAAAATATTAAAAAATGTAAAATATCTTTACTTCTGATTTCTTTCTTCAAACAGAAATTTATTGAAGGGTATTATCAATGCTCAACAAGAGCCTAGTGGTCTAATCACAAGCAAACAGCTAAAAATAAGTATAATGTAACTCTTGATTAGTTGACACAAAATTCAGAACATAGTACTGTATCTGTCCAAATTTCCAAGTTTTCATAACTTCTTATACTCTGTATTAATCTGCATAACTCAGCAAATCTGCATTTGCAAGTGATCAAAGAACATTATAAAATCATACATGGTAAGAAAATTGATTCAAAGGGTAAGAAAGACCCAATTAGATTTTAATGTAACAGAGCACAAAATGCTCAATGATATGGTGTTAGACTCCACATTGCAACTAACCTTAAAGAAACTACCTCTTTTTGAGTTTTGGTCTAGTATCACAGAATATTTACGATTATCTGGAAAAGGCTATTAAAATATTACTCTCTTTTCCAATTACATATCACTGTGAGACTGGTCTGTCTCCTAGTACGTCAAACAAAGCATGATGTTGCAAAAGACTGAGTGCAGAAACAGATATGAGAATCTAGCTATCTTCTTTTTTTTTTTTTGAGACGGAGTCTTGCTCTGTCGCCCAGGCTGGAGTGCAGTGGCCGGATCTCAGCTCACTGCAAGCTCCGCCTCCCAGGTTCACGCCATTCTCCGGCCTCAGCCTCCCGAGTAGCTGGGACTACAGGCGCCCGCCACTTCGCCCGGCTAGGTTTTTGTATTTTTTAGTGGAGACGGGGTTTCACCGTGTTAGCCAGGATGGTCTCGATCTCCTGACCTCGTGATCCACCCGTCTCGGCCTCCCAAAGAGCTGGGATTACAGGCTTGAGCCACCGCGCCCGGTCGAATCTAGCTATCTTCTTTTAAGCCAATCATTACTTTACAAAATTATAAAACAAAGTTGTTCTTATTGATGTTTTTTGTTTTGAAAAATATATTTTTCATAAAACTATAGTACATATTGATGTAAACATGCAATAGGTTACTGTTATTTTTAATTGAACTAATGAGTTTTAAAACAAATTCTCAGTTTTAATTTCTAACATAGTAAATATTGGTAGCTGTAGCTCACATAAACAAAAACTCTTTTAAGTCCTTGTTATAGACTGAATTGTGTCCCACCTCAAGCCCATATGTGGAAGCCCTAACTACCAATGTGACTGTATTTGGAGATACAGCCATTAAGGAGGTAACTGGGGTTAAATGAGGTCATAAGGATGGGGCCCTAATACCATAGGACTGATGTTCTTGTTAGAAGAAGATGCACAAGAGACCTCTTGCTTTCTCTGAACATTCATAGAAAAGGGGCCATGTGAAGACACAATGAGAAGGTGGCCATCTACAGGCCAGGAAAAGAGGTCTCACCAGGGACCAATCCTGCCAGTACTTTGATCTTGGACTTCCAGAACTGTGAGAAAAATTGATGTCTGTTATTCAAGCTATTCACAGTAGTATTTTGTTGTAGCAGCACACGTAGACTAAAACAGGCCTCAGTAGTTTTTAAAAGTTTATAATGGGTCTTGAGACCAAAATTTTTGAAAACTACTGAATTAAATAGTAACCATTTGGTTGTATAAATTAAAATGTTTGTAAACAAGCATACTTTATAGCTACAACTTGGAGAAGTAGTTATAATTCTCATTATTCAAAATGCAAAGAAAAAGAGAGAAGGCCATCTTTAAAATAACCTTATTGTTATTTGGTATATACAATTATGTATCATTTGAGAACATATTTTTTAAAAAGTGAAACAAACTATGAAAAAAAATTAATGCAGGCACTGAAGCACTTGCTTTGTATTTTCAGGAAACTAGGCTTGTTGATGTGTTTGACCAGAGCATACTAATCCTTAGAGTATTTCTTAAGTCTATAAACTTTCTAAATACAAAGTCAGACATAAAACAAAAGAACAAGATTTGCTTCATGTGAGGAAAAAAGAACCAAATAAATTACAAGATGACACAAAGAAGTTAATCAATGGATTGATAAATACACTAAGTGCAGTTTTAACCACACAAAACTTATCAATATAGGGAAATAATAAATGAATAGTAAGAAAACCTATTTCAATATATGCAAAAATAAATATTTTAGTTCTCCTAGTAACTGTGGTTGATATAGCAAAAATGGTAACAGAGTTGTGGAAGTGACCTATGAATAAAAATTTTAGTAGTTATAAGTCTTTAAGTAATTATAAAGTTATAAAGTAATTATAAGTTATAAAAGCCTAGATGAGTACAAAAAATACATTTACCTCAATGATGAATTTCTGAATTTCATGGACACAAGCATATTGGGTTGCTTTTAATAGCAAATAAACTGCGTGCTCAAATACAATAGTTTTATGTAGAGTAGTACTATAATCTAAAAATCAAGCAAAAAGCTTAATTTCTAAGGCTCTAATCCTAGGGATAGCATTCAAAACCACATTTCAGTAAATTTCATTTCACATACCTTTATATGGAAAGAAAATACTAATTCAACTTGAGCTAACTTTTCCCTAGGTTCAATGTTTGTATGAAAAAATAATTATGCAGTCCATTTGGAAAAGTATAATCAATCCATGGGCATGCAAGTATCAGTTTTATCTTATGAGAATTTCTCCATGTTCCAGTTACTTCATTCCTTATTACATGCTGCAAAAAGCAGTAATAATTTTTATAGCCAAATATCACTTCGTAAGATACCAGGTGGCTCTCAATATTTACCATATAAGTCATGCATGAAATTTAAACATTACAAAAAATGACTTACCAGTTGATACTCCTGAAATATGCACATTTTCAGAATGTTCTGCAAGAGCACCATTTCCTAAAATTAAACATAATGAATAAACTAATATCCAAGATAAAATTTATAAAATTTTTCAGATCCTCCCTTTAAAAGAGAAACAATTACATAGTGCTCCTTTTAATATTGAGAAGCTAAAGTTTCTTATAATAATCTTCAAAACAATCCTAGGAAGCTCAAAATCATAAGAGTAATGGGGAAAACAAACATTTTGGAAATCTCAACAATGTAGTGTTATAGATAAAGGTCGAATAGATAGATCTGATCAACACCAGAAAGAATTTTCTATCGATTAATAATCAAAAGGGAAGTCAGTACTGCTACAAGAAAAAAAGAGAACACAGCTTGTTAAAAATAGCATTCCCCTAAAAGCGTGTCCAAATCAGCCACAAGTCGGTGTAATTTCTGTCAGGGCCACACATGTTGGTACTTAAAAAAAAAAAAAGAAAAAAGAAAAGAAAAGTCTTGCATTGTCTTCTAAATCTTCAAAAAATCTTTCAAATTTTTCTCACCAACAATTCTAACAATCTTAAGTATTGGGAATATTTACTCCCTCAAATTAATGTAAACAATGTCTTTTCAGGTATTTGTCTTAAAATTTTGTATTTTATACATCATTAGTTCTAACTCATTAGTTGGATCTGGCATCACAACAGCTCAGAAACCGAGCAGACAGAGAAAGAATTCTCCTTGGAGTCAGGTGGGGAAGGAAGCTAGTCAGAAAAAGCTTAGAAGACAAAAGCAGAATTTTCTTTCATGGTTGAGAGTGGAGAAAATAGCAAATACTATAATTAACAACTTTTTGTTTACAACTACCACACTTCTATGATTGCTTGAATATTGTATCGCACCCCCCACTCCAATGCACTAAGCTGTAGGAGAACTGAATTTGTGTTTATTTGCCTCCCCCCGTAGGCACAGTTTCTGATACAGAAGAGGCGCACAAATAGCTGATAGATGAATAAATGAGGGATGTCCTGGTGATTAAAACGAAATCATGCCCATTAAGCACTTGATATAGTGCCTGGCACATAGCATTGAACAGGTGTTGATTTTTGTAACTGTGTAAAGTATATTATTATTATTATTACTAAAGAAAAAATAAGAGTGATAAAACAATATTTTTGGTTCAACTACAGCTATACCGTTCAAAATGAAAACATACATTATGCTTCCCTCAGTTAAGAATGAAACAGTGAAAATGATGAGATACGTGGGAGGGCCATATTAAGTATACAAATAAGTGATTATATTCATTTTAAGTACTGTGCATTGATGCAAAAAAAGGCACAATTTCTTTTTCTCATTTATTGTTAAATGCCACACATATAGAATTGAAATGACTAGAAAGACTGTACCCATTTCTTTACCACACACAATTTATAAAAACAGGCAGCAGAAACAAAACATGAAACTGATTCAATAAAATACCTAACAAGGTTTGCCAAAGGTCAGTATAAACTGCCTAAATCCTTGCCACTCACGAGTAGACTAGCAGTACTGGCCACCTTGGGAGTGTGTTAGAAATGCAGAGACTCAGGCTCATTCCAGATTATGGAATCTGACTTTATATTTTAACAAGATCCTCCTGCACACTCAGTGATCTACATGCACATTAAAGTTTGAGAAGCACTGGTAAGGTTTGGGCTTAAACCTTCTACTTCTATATTATACACAGCTACAAATCATAGCTATGTAATTTGTAATAGCAACATTTCCAGTATCCGGAAGATAGCATATTATGCTCAGGAGAGTTTTAATATCAGATTTTACTTTTTTAAGAAAGAGACAGGGTCTGACTATGTTGTCCAGGCTGGACTAGAACTCCTGGACTCAAGCAATCCTCCTACCTTAGCCTCCCGAGCAGCTGGGACTACAGGAGTGTACTATCACACCCAGTTAAGATATATTTTAAACATGAAATTTTTCCAGTTGGGTAAACAGAGCAAAAATAGAAGGCAAAAAAGCAGCATAATGTAATATTGAAGATTGTGGATTCTGAGCTATATTGCCAGGATTCTAAAACCAGCTCCATTACTTACTTGGTGTGCAAGTTACCCAATCTCTCTGTGCCTCAATTTCATCTTTTAAAATGGAGATAATACCAACTCATAGGGCTTAGTGAAATTCTTTATTAACAGTAAAAAAAAAAAAATCTAAAACTATTATCAACATGCACATGAATAAACAGTCTTATAATATTCAATAAACAAATAATTATATGTGTACTAATTGGATACACATATTAAATTAAAAATGTTTCAGATGAGCAGTAAAGTATGATTTAATTTTAACTTTAAAATTATGTATGTATAGTTTATAATATGCAGATGTTAAACATGTCATATGTATGTCTATGCATTTACATAAACACTGATGAGCCTAAGGGTATATACAAACTGTGGAGGAAAACTCTGGAACTGGAATTAGAGAGGAAGTTTGAATTGTATACTTTAGCATTGGCCAAATTTGTTACAAACAGGCACAGATTTCTTTAAAAATTTTATTTATATTACAAAAAAAAGATAAACAGGTGAACAGAATATAGTTCATTCCCATCATTCTGGATAAACAGAAATGTGATAAATATCATGCCAATTATAACATATTAAAATTTCATTGAAGTATTAATGATTTTAAAAATGGTTAACCCTTTAAAACAGAAAACATGATACTACTAATTTCCCATACATTTACTCTAGCTTAAAAACAATCCTATTTAGAAGTTAAAAAAAAAATCAATGATAACTTCTGTTAACATCAAAGTGATGTTTCTGCTTCTGAACATCACTTGAAGAAGTGGGCTACTTAATTTATGTGTACTGCCATTCTAAAAAATATTTTTACAAAGATGTCTTTTTTGTAAAAAAAAAATATTTTTTACAAAAATACTTTTCAATCATTTCTAGGTTTCCAGTAGATAGCCCAAAGAAAATTGCTTTGTTAATACAAATTATATCCTCCTTAATGCCCCTCTCCCAAACCCCAAGAATATTTCATATGTACAAATATGAACACCCGCCACCAATCTTACTATGACTACAGTGTTCAAATGCAGTCATTTCAGATATTTTTTCAGACATCACCCTTTAGAGATAGCAAATACTAAAAAAAAGTCCGATGAAACATTCCTTATTTAACTACACATTAACAGCTAATTATGTAATGAAACAGTTAAGTAGATAAACCCTAAAACAGATTTTTCAACTACAAAAAAGTTTCATTATCACCTAAATCAGAAAATAGTTTGTTATGACAATTTTTTGGTCTCACTAAACACCAACAAGTAATCAACCATTCCCATTTATTGCTCTGTAGTTTTGACTGCAATATGAGAGAGAATCCACTAAAATAGACACTGTTTTAGGAAAGAAACTATACAACAGTGATATGGAGTTTGAGTTCTCGAGTCAGACTCCTGTAATAAAACCCCAGCTCTACTATTTATATAGTCATGAACTTCAAATGACTTCTAAGATTCAGTTTGCTCACTTATATAATGGGGATGTTATCGTAAGAGAATGTCTAAATTTATAGTCTCTGCATCCCTGTTGCTTTATTATCTTTCTGTCTTCTTTTATATATTTCTGTCCTTTTTATTTAAGAACTAAAGTTCTTAAGAATAGCTAATAAATACACCTAAGATTTGATATATATGTACCAGCCAAATCCTAAGTGCCTTACAAGAGTTCACTCAGCTAATCCTTAAAACAACGGTTCATTTTACAAATGAGAAAACCAAAGCTTCTAGCAGTTTAGTAATTTTTTTTCCAAAGAGCTAGTAACTGGATGGATTGAACATTCAAATACATAGTCATTAAAAAGTCTGTATTCCTCACCTCTTAAAAAGAATTCAGGCTCAATACTAATTCCCACGACATAAAAAAGTTTGTGTTCCTTGCTTTTTTTTTTAAAGGATTCAGACATGAATATACTTCTTGCTTATATAAGAAATAGTGCTTAGCTCTCAGAATTAAAATCTACCTGCGACAGCATTCCAATTTATAAGAAAAACATTGGTTTAAAAGTTAAATGACTGGCAACTATAAGAAACGAAAATGCTCAGCTTCCTACAATTGCTTTTCTACTTCTCAGTGAGAGTAGTTATCAAACATAAACACATATATACACATACAAACCAAAAAAGCAAAGATGGTTCCTATTTTATTGTACTTAAGGAAAAAGTTCACAATCCTAATAGGGCTTGTCAAGCTCTCCACAGTCCGATTCTTCCTAACTA
This sequence comes from Theropithecus gelada, assembly GCF_003255815.1. Taxonomy (NCBI): domain Eukaryota; kingdom Metazoa; phylum Chordata; class Mammalia; order Primates; family Cercopithecidae; genus Theropithecus; species Theropithecus gelada. The sequence goes on from NC_037676.1 coordinate 106,786,998, forward strand.
CTTCTAAATCTTTCTCTCTTGTGACCCACTTTCCCATTCTATCTCTTCTTTCCAGTAATAATGGGTGTCTTTTAGAAAGTATCAACTGTCTCTCTTGCCTTTGGATTTTCATTAAACATTATTTCTTTAGGGAGATATCTCTTGATTCTCCCATACTAGGTTAGGTCATTCTGTTACAGGTTCCTTTAGTATCTGACACTGTCACTTTCTGAAATTTTATCACATTTGTTTTATCTGTGTAATGCCTATATTCCTTACTAGATCTTAATTTTGGGGTGGGGGGAGTATTCTGATGGGATACAGCAGGGTTTTGTTTTGCAACCCCAATGACTAGCACAAAACATAACACATAGCAGGAATACTTAAGTCCATATAAGTAAGAGGCATGCCGAGTCCCTGCTCCTGAAGAGTTGGCAATCTGTTGACAAAATAATTGAAAATATGTAAAACAGAAGCAAACAAAATATAAAACAAAATATAATTAGCAAGCTTCCTATTCAAGGGGAAAGTCTACAGGCTTTTCTTCTAAAAGTAGGGATGAGGACAGGAGTGGCCACTATAGTTACTAATATCAGACAGTGCAATTAGACAAGAATTGTTAAAAAAAAAAAAAAGTAAAACTGTGTCCATGTGCAGATTATATCTACTTGGAAAACCCAAGACAGTCAATAGAAAAATAACTATAAAGAACAGGAAAATTTAGTAAAGTAGTAGGATATAAAATAAGCATACAGAAATCCAAAGCGTTTGTAAATACAAATGACAGCCAGTTGGAAGACATGGCAGAAGACCCCATTTTCAGTTGCAATGAAAAAAGATTTAAAGAAAAAAACTCATGAACTGCTGCTGGTTATAAAAGAGGAAGTAGCAATAGATCAGCAATTTTGCTGTGAACAATTAAAAAAACAGAAAAATATGTAAAAAAAAATGCAGACACTGGACAACAGGTAGTGTAAGACTGTGATCCCTGAGAAAAGGGAAACAAATTAAGGTGAGTCCTATTACTGCCCTTTCTATCTGGAGACTTCCTGGATTCTGGCATATTGAGGGAGAACCCAAACAAAGCAGGGAGATCTTGCTAAACTGAGGAGACAGAGATGAGAGTTTAGAGGGGCTCAGGCAACAGAAACATTCAGAGTACCATTATCAGTTTTTTAAAAGAACAACAGTGAGAAACACACAAAAAAAAACAAAGAAAAACTCCAAAATTTGCATCACAGTCCTAGTCTTAGGCTGAATGTCAAGCTGCACATGGGTAAGGTAACACCTTAAGAACAGATGTCACCTATTAAGAATAGGCAAAGAATTGCTGCTGAAAGCTTAAATAAACCCTTCCATCCCACAAATCTGGAAGATGCTAAAGTTCTGACCAGCAAGAGAGAACTCCGAAGCGGAGAGACCTTGATAAATGCATTGGTATTAGTAGACCAGGAAGTCCACCCACACCTTAGGAGTAGGGCTAACTTAACTGCCAAGTAAAAGCTACTCTGTAATTATCCTAGCAAAGCTTTAAAACAAGCTTCAACTAGAACTCTCAAAAATTGCCAGTGGGAATATAAAATAGTACAACCACTTTGGAAAACAGTTCTTTCAGGATGAACATATAGATATATGACCTAACATATAGATATATACCCACACCTAGGTAAGGGAAATGAAAAAAGAATTCCAAAAACATAGAGTAAAAGAAGAAACACAAAAGAATTCATTCTGTATGATTCTATTCTATAAAGTTCTAGAACAGGAAACAATAATCTCTAGTGACAGAGAAATCAGTGGTTGCCTGATCTCTCTGTGTGTTATTTTGTCAGGCTGTGTGCTGGCTTCCTCATCAGCCTGACAGAATAACTACAGCACTTCCAGGTACCACATCCAGGGGAAGACAGAGTATTTGTATCTCATCACTTACAACCAAAAGCCTTGATACTCATTCTGTTTAGAACAGCTTAGGTCACATGCCCACCCCTGTCAAGGAAAACAAAATGGAATACGATGATAGACATAAGCCTAGAGTGAGGTGTTGAATTACATTTTCTGAAGCATTTAAGGGCATTGTTAAAAAGAGAAAAAAGATAACTGGATGGTAGGCAACCAACAAATAGCTACTATAGCATTTCCCTTTCAAATAAAATCCAATGCCTTGTCGTTGCATTCAGGATCTACATTGTATAGGCTCCAGATATACTTTTCAATTTTAAATTCCTATACTTCTTGTGCACCAAACACATTAGTCTTCTGCCCTGTTTAAAAAACAAAAACAAACACAACCACCACAACCCACAACCACAAAATTCCTCTTTTCCCTGTACCTTCACTTACCAAACTTTCAGAGAAATTTCAAGGCTCAACTAAATGTTACCTCAGCCATAAAGCTTCCGGAGATCAACCCAACCAGAAGTAATTCTTTAAAACTCCTATGGTCAACATTTTGCATCCTTTAATGAATGAATGGATTCAGGCATTGACTATCAATAACTGCTAACATCAGAAAAAAAGGACAATGAGACATCACACATCATGGGCCTCCTAATGGAAGAACACAAAGGAGGAGAAACCTGAACTTGATCAAATCTCTATCTAAAGCAGCAGTGACTAACAGAACTTCCCACATGATGGAACTGTTCTATCAAGGCACTGCCCAATATGGTAGCCACTAGCCACATGTAGCTATTAATCATTTAAAATGAGCTTTGTACTTTAGCAACTAAATTTTTTATTTTATTTAATTTTAATTAATTTAACCTTAAATTTAAAATAGTTAATGTGGCTGACGGCTACTGTATTAGGCTTTATAGCTCTAAATCCATTTACCAGTTTACTGAAAAAGCAAACAACAGAGGACCATTTTAAATCACATTACAGAGGAACACTCAACAAACTCCAGAATGAAAAACTCTAAATTGTTTCAACAAATATATATATTTTTAAAGTTGTGGAGGAAGTCCACAGATTGAAAGAAGCTTAAAGGAAGTATTGAATAATTACAAACTGTGGACCTCATTTACATTCTGATTCATAAACAAACAGGACATTAATGAGACAACTGTAAACACAAACCAGTTTGGTTTTATAAAACCAAGGAAAAATTAACAATCGTTCCTAAGATAATGGCATGGCACTTAAACTGATTTAAAAAGAAAGCATACTTGTTCTTTTAGAGATGCATTCTAAAATATTAGTGGATGAAATGAGGTCTGGTATTTCTTCAAAATACGCAGAAGAATTTAACAGCCGAGCAAGGAGGCAGATTGGCTCTGGGTTAGTAACTGCTGTTAGGGCCTAGGTTTTGGGTACACAGGGGTTCATTATCCTTTCCTATCTATTTTCACAAATATTTGAAATTATCCATAAGAAATTTTTTAAACAAAAAAATAAAACCCTCTGATAGCATATTATACAACACACAAAATATTCTGGATTTGAGATTTGTACAAATGACTTATGAATCTTAAAACATGTAGGTGAATTAAGATCAGGGTTAATGTCATAAGCATTGTTTTATTCCCCTTCAGTATCTTAATCTAGTATAACATATGCAAATTATGCAAAATAAGTATTTCCAATAATTATAGTTTTAACTTTCTTATTTAGTTTTATGGTAAGACAGCATTGTAAGGAAACTTATAGATAATTCATGTCAAATTATGTGAGAAGATAAAGAAAATGAGGGAGGAGGGCTCAAAACCCAGGTCCCAGAATCCTCAAATCTGATATGTTGTAGCCTGATCATCACTTTTTATTTGTGAAGATATATATGCAGAAAACAAAGCCAGGCAAATACATATTTCTTTTTTACTACCTGTATGGCCAAACTCCAAGATAGTTTGCCAAAAAGGCAGGCTTGATAGTGGAGGCCTCATTTTCCCGGTGTTACATGTCGGCAGGCCTAAAATCTAGAATCAAAGTGTGCAGAGTGGCCCCTTTCTCATTGATTGAGAACATTTTCAGTGAATTTTGGCCCTCTGCTAAATAAGGTAAGGGTGGGGGCTCTATCCAAGAAGGCTGGTGTCCTCTTATAAGAAGAAGAGATACCAGAGATCTCTGTCCACACATGCTATGTGAGGACACAGTAAGAGAAGAGGCCATGTGAGGACACAGTAAGGAGGACACCACATGCCAGGAAAAGAGGCCACATCAGAAACCAGCCCTGACAACACTTAAATCTTGAACTTCTAGCCTCCAGAACTAAGAGAAAACAAATTTCTGTTGTTTAAGCCACCCAGTCTGTGGTATTCTGTTATGGTAGCCCAAACAGACTCACACACCTACCTTCCCCATGTAGGTCTAGATGAAGATTTTTGTGAATCCCTTTTAAGTGTATGACAAATTCAGTACATTCTTCTAAGGAAAGGCTCCATAATGTCTAACAAATACCTACAATGAGATGTTTAATTTTGTAAAAAAGGTTAAGAAATCCCTGAGAAAAAAGATATTTTCCTGATTGATTTAATTACTGGTATCCTAAAAGTATTATTTCTGTAACTTTTTAATTGGGCCATCCATTATGTATTTATATGAACTAGCCTTGAACATATTTTCCACTTAAAACAATAGTAATAATTATTTATAACATTACTTTTAATGAAAATATACATTATAATTTTTAAACCCCATTCTTTTGTTGTTGTCGTTGAGATGGAGTCTTCCTCTGTCACTAGGCTGGAGTGCTGTGGCGTGATCTCAGCTCACTGCAACCTCCAACTCCCTGGTTAAATAAAGCAATTCTCCTGCCTCAGCCTCCTGATAGCTGGGATTACAGGCACGTGCCACCATGCCCAGCTAATTTTTGTATTTTTAGTAGAGACGGGGTTTCACCATGTTGGCCAGGATGGTCTCGATCTCCTGACCTCACGATCCGCCCACCTCGGCCTCCCAAAGTCCTGGATTATAGGCGTGAGCCACCGCGCCCGGCCAAACCATATTCTTAATGGACCTTTGGGAGTTCAGTGTTTTCATATGTTTAGACTTCCTGTAGTATTATGTTGGTAAGATTTTATGTTTGAAATGTCTTGGAAATAAGCATATAATGACAACGAACTACTATGTTGTTTAAAGTACAAATACTAAACAAACACAAGCTCCTAGTATTGAAAGAATGAATCAGGTCCCTTAAAGAACATGCAGAGATCTTATGCATCCTACTGCTGAGCACCTCAGTGAGTGTTCATACAGATGAAAATCATCTTCTCTATTCTAAAATTAGCTTGAGCTACTGATAAAAGAGCTCACAACAAACTGAAAAAGGAATTTTAGGACTACTAAGTTCAAAGGTTCCTACCTATGACTGTGGTTCACAAGAATGAATATGAGTTTGAAAGAATTCAGAACTCCAGGAAAAAAAATTACACACCTATATTTCTTACAGTAACAGCTTTATTGAAAGATATTTTATATCACAAACTTCATTTTTCAAGTGCATAATGGGTGGTTTTTAGTACATTCAGGAAGTTGTACAACCATCACCACCACCATCTAATGCCTGAACATGTTCATCACCCCCTCAAAAAACCTTGTACCTATCAGCAGTTATTCCCCCTTTTCTCATCCCTACATCCCCCGACAACAGGTAATCTAGTTTTTCTGTCTGTATGGATTTGCCTATTCTGGTCATTTCAAATAAACGGAATCATACAATACATGGTCTTTTGTGTCTGGCTTCTTTTACCTAGCCTTATATTTTCATGATTCATCCTTGTACCATGACTCAGTACTTTGTTTCTGTGGCTGAATAATATTACATTATCTGGATATATCACATTTTATTTACATATTCACTAGGTGACACACATTTAGGCAGTTTCTACTTTTTGTGAATAGCATTGCTATGAATATTTGTATACAAGTTTTTATATAGACATATGTTTTCAATTCTCTTTAGTATACAGAGAGAGTGGAACTGGTGGGTCATATGGTATCCCTATGTTTTCCTTTCTGAGGAACTGCCAAACTATATTCCAAATGGCAATGCCATTTTACATTCCCATCAGCAACATGTAAGGGTCCATTTCTCCACATCCTTGACAACATTTATTATTGTCCATCTTTTTCAATTTAGCTATCCTATGGGTATGAAGTGATATATCATTATGGTTTTGATCTGCACGTCCCTAATGAGTAATAATGTGGCTCTTTTCATGTGCTTATTGGCCATTTATGCTGTTCTTTGGAGAAATGTCCATTCAAATCCTTTGCCCATTTCTTAATTGGCTGGATTGTCTTTCTGTTATTGCTGAGTTGTAAGAGTTCTTTAGACATTGTAGATATTGATCCCTTGGTTAGATACATAATTTGTAAATATTTTCTCCCATTCTATAAGCTGACTTTTCACTTTCTTGACAGTGTTCTTTGAAGCACAAGTGTTTTTAATTTTCAGAACAGCCTAATTTACCTATTTCTTCTTTTGATGCTTGTGCTTTGGTCACAGTTTGTAATTATACAGTTGACCCTTGAACAACACAGGGGTTGGGGGTGCTAACCCTTCTGCATAGTTAAACATCTGCATATAACTTTTGATTCCCCCAAAACATAACTTCTAGAAGCCTATTGCTGACTGGAGGCCTTAACAATAACATAAACAGTTGATTAACACATATTTTCTAAGTTACATGTACTACAGACTTTATTGTATTATTCTTACAATAAAGTTAGCTAGAGAAAAGAACATGTCATTAAGAAAATCACAAGGAATAGAAAATGTATTTACGGTTCATTAAGTGGAAGTGAATTACTGTTTTCATGGTGAGTAGGCAGAGGAGGAGGAGGAAGTGGTAGAGAAGGAGTTAGTCTTGCAATCTCAAGAGTGGCAGACGTAGAATGAAGTTAGGAGAAGTTTGTGAAAGATACACATATGCGTGTGTTTACAGAATACACATAAATATATATATACACACACACACATATACACGTATACCTAAAGAAGCATGCACAAAGACAATGAGTGCTGTTACTCAGGTATTTTATTCTCATTTAAGGAACTAAACTTTTATATACTTAAGTACAGGCACACCTCTTTTTATTGCACTTTGCTTTATGATACTCTGCAGATACAGTGTTGTTTTTCTGTTGTTTTGTTTACCAAATTGGAGGTTTGTGGCATCCCTACACGGACCAAGTCTATCAGTACCATTTTTCCAAGATAAAGAGGTCTAACTCTCCTGTTATAGGCTAATGCAGCTTGTGACTTTAAGTTGAAGCTAATGATTATTTACCATTCCAAAAATCCCAGGGCCCTTAGGAATTAAGCTAAATCTACTCTGCTTATATAAAGCCTGGGTGACAGCACATCTGTTTATGGCATTGTTTATTGAATATTTTAAGCCCACTCTTGAGACCACCCTCTGAGAAAAAAAAGATTCCTTTCAAAATATTACTGCTCGTTGACAATTCACCTGGTCACCCAATAGTGCTGATGGAGATGTATAAGGAAATCCACATATTTCCATGCCTGCTAACACAACATCCACTCTGCTGCCCATGAATCAGGAGTAATTTCGACTTTCAAGCCTATTATTTAGGAAACACATTTTGTAAGGCTATGGTTGCCACAGCAAGTCATTTGATGGATCCAGGCAAAGTAAATTGAAACCTCTGGAAAGGACTCACCATTCTAGATGTCATTAAGAACATTCATGATTCATTGGAGGTCAATGAACTGTGACCTAACAGGAGCTTGGATGAAGTTGATTCCAACCCTCATGTATGACCTTTGAGGTGTTTCAAGGCTTCAGTGGAGGAAGAAACTGCAGAGTGGTGGAAATCGCAACAGAACTAGAATTAGAAGTAGAGCCTGAATATGTGACTGAATTGCTGCAGTCTCATGAGAAAACTTTAATGGATGAGGAGTTGCTTTTTAGGGATCAGCAAAGAAAGTGGTTTCTTCAGATGGAATCTATTCCTAGGGAAGAGGCTGTGAACACTGTTGAAATGACAACAAAAGATTTACAATATTACATAAACTTAGTTGATAAAGCAACAGCAGGGTTTGAAAAGACTGACCCCTATTTTGAAAGACATTCTACTGTGGGCAAAAGGCTATCAAACAACATTACATGCTACAGAGAAAGCTTTCATGAAGGGAAGAGTTCACTGATGTGACAAACTTTATTGTTGTCTTATTTTAAGAAATTGCTACAGCTACTGCAACCTTCAACAACCACTACCCTGACAGTCAGCAGCCATCAACACTGAGGCAAGACCTTTCACCAGGAGAGGAATTATAACTTGCTAAAGGTTCAGATGATCATTAGCATTCTGAAGCAATAAAATATTTTTAAATTAAGGTATACATTTTTTTAGATATGTCATTTCATACTTAATAGACTATAGTATAAACATAACTTTTACATGCACTGGGAAACCAAAAAATTCACGTGACTCATTTTATTGTGACATTCACTTTATTGTGGAGGTCTGGAACCAAACCATATCTCTGAGGTATGCCTGTATATTACTTTTGCTTCTAATTTTTCTTCTTGGTTTATTAAGCTTTATAGTTTATCACTAAACAGTGGGTAATTAGCTTGTAGATTACATTAGAACATTTCTGCAAAGTAACTAAGTGGCCTGCTTTACTCATATTATGTATCAAGCACAGTACCCAAATTGATAAATCCAGTACATGGTTTGCACAGTATAGAAGAGTATACTGAACCAATAAAGGTAGTTTTTTCTTTCTTTCTTGTTTCCCAGCGGGCAAAATCTTTCACACTGTGGGGCTTGTGACTGAGGCTCAGAGGGGACAGTAAGAGACTAGTGATAAAAATGTTAGAAACCTTTGGTATCAACTCTACTTTATTAACAGTTGATGTAACTGGAGTACACAGAAAAGGGAAAGGCAGTTAGTTATCTTTATAAAATCAGCTTTGTTGAGGTATAATTTATATGCAAAAAATCCATCGACTTCAAGGGTTTGATAAGTACTAACAAATACGTCCAGTCAAGCAACCAACACTACAATCAAGACACAGACCATTTCTATCACCCAAAATAGCTCTCTGATGCTCCCTTGTAATCAATCCCGTTCCCACACCTTTAAAGCTGGACAACCACTAATCACAGTCAACATTTAATAAGCATTACATATTGTATGAATTCATGATGTATTATTAAATCTTCCTCCTAAAGTTGTAAGAATAGATTCCATCGTCCCCACAATTCTATAGCTAGTAAGTTGTAGAGACAGACTGAAATCCAGATTTACTCAATTCCAACATTAAAAATTGAGAGTCTTCACCTAAAAATACTGAATTTCTGGGCTTCTTTTGAAAAAAATTTAGTATCTGTGTATATCTATTTCTGCATACATACCTACTGAGCTGGATCTGTGGCTGACCTCTTTTAGAAGAAGCATGCCATTTTTAGGTGTCTAGTGCCCACTACCTTCCCCTGTCATTCTGAGACCGATACCAGGCTCTCTTCATTCACTTGTATTACCTTCCTGGTCTTTGTCAGCACTTGAACTTGTGACCCCTAGCCCTAGTGTTATTTTGTGAGACCAATTTTTAAAAATTAAAAATCAGAAAGTACACAAAACAGCCAAGTTACACATGTAGAAAAATATGTGGCAGATATATATGTGTTATATATAATTATGTATTACATATTATATTTATAATTATTACAATAGATTATTTATATATTTATATCATATATAATTATAATATGTAAATATATATTTATATATTACTAATTATTTGTATATATTTATATATTATATATTAAATGTATCATATAATATACAATTATTATATATTTTATTATATACATATAATATATATATATGTAACTGCTAGCACTGTTTACTCACTCCCAAGATAGGGAGAAGGGCAGAAATAATTAACTCTTGTTGCTGATACATTTCTATAATGTTTGAATTTTAAAAGTATATATTACTTCTGTAATTAATGTGTACTGAATATGTACCGGAATGCTAACTTCTGAAAAAAGACAACATAAAATTCTACAGCTATGCAGTTTCAAGCTTTTCCTTATGACATTATAATAAAAACATGATTACAGGTAATGTCTTTTTTCTTAATATTATTGTCAAAATAGTATAAGAACTATCATTTAATATAAATTTTCCTCTTCTATAGCAACAGGTCACTTTAAAAAATGTTCTTATACATGAGACTCAGTGATGAGATGAGTATGTAGATACCACATTGCTATTCTTGCTGACATCACTACTAGCACTATGTAGTCTATGTACAGACTAACACAAACACACAGAAACAGTGTTCACTTTTGTAATAACAAAGATAATTTAATGTATTATACTGCAGAAAGAAACGCCTTTAAAGGTAGAATTATAAAGAAAGCAAAATTTAAAAATCAGTGTGTTTAAACTATACTTTTAATAACATTAAAAGAAATTACTGAATTGTTAAAATCAGTCAATAGTATTTGTAGATCTAAATTTTTCTTAACCTTAACGCTATTTTCTTTTTTTGCATCAAACACCCTAGTATTGTCTTTTTCCTATCTTTATTATGTATAAAAGATGAGAAAGCAAGTCGTTTGTCTCTACTTCTAGCACTACTTATGACCAGAGAACATGAAGTTACACATGGTATTTCACTGATAATAAAGGTGGTTCTAGGCTGGGCGCGGTGGGTCATGCCTGTAATCCTTGCACTTTGGGAGGTAGGCAGATCATCTGAGGTTAGGAGTTCGAGACCAGCCTGACCAACATGGAGAAACCCCGTCTCTACTAAAAATGCAAAATTAGCTGGGTGTGGTGGTGCATGCCTGTAATACCAGCTACTCAGGAGGCTGAGGCAGGAGAATCACTTGAATCCAGGAAGCAGAGGCTGTAGAGAGCTGATATTGCACTATTGCACTCCAGCCTGGACAACAAGAGCAAAATTCCAACTCAAAAAATAAATAAATAAATAAATAAATAAATAAATAAATAAATAAATAAATAAAGGTGGTTCTCAAGTTTATCAGAGGCTTTATAATGAGTGCCAAGGACATACTAGGTCTAAGATTACTCTGGATCCTGGAGTCATTCATTAGCCCATCTCTTTGCTTCAACTTCAGACCTTTCCTCTCTTTTGGTTCCCTTGTTTCCTCTTGAATATACATTCAAGTAATTCCTGTCCATTAAAAAACAAAAGCAAAACCACTACTTTCTTGCCAGTGCACCTTCTTCCTTACACTTTCCTATTTTGGTCTTTCTCAGCCAACATTTTTGAAAGAAGAATCTATACTGACTAATGGAGCTTCCTTACCTATCATATGCTCCTGGACCCTCCTCAATCTAGCTTTGACCCCTAGCACGTTTCTGAAGCTCATGTGGAAACGGATACCAATGGCCTACTTAGAAAACACTTTATCCTAAAAAACATCAACTCTGAATCCACGTTTTTTTGTTTTTTGTTTTTTGAGATGGAGTCTCACTCTGTCGCCCAGGCTGGAGCACAGTGGCGCAATCTCGGCTCACTGCAAGCTCTGCCTCCCGGGTTTATGCCATTCTCCTGCCTCAGTCTCCCGACTAGCTGAGCCTACAGGCATCTGCCACCACGCCCGGCTAATTTTTTTTATTTTTAGTACAGACGGGGTTTCACTGTGTTAGCTAGGATGGTTTCCATTTCCTGCCCTCATGATCCGCCTGCCTCAGCCTCCCAAAGTGTTGGGATTACAGGCGTGAGCCCCCATGCCCGGCCTCCACTTTTCTTATAGTTGGAGAAAACCATATAACTACAAAGAATGGTATCACTGTAAATTCATGGTTTCAGTTCATCTGGATACTCAATGCTGTTGTATAACCTTTAAATAATTGACTCAGTTCTATCTCCAATGCCCTTGAAAACTCTATCAGCCCTTCATTATTTGTTTCAAGCTTCCAACAAATTCCTCAACCACTATTCTTAGTAAATCGCCTCTCTTTCCAACTATTCAGGGATCTTTTGGCATATTATCCTCTCCCTTTCTAGAAAGTCTATTCTCAGCATACATGTTTAAAGGTTCAAGTACTCCATGTTAATAGCTCCCAAATTTCAACCCCTAATCTGAACTTTCTCCTAAGCTGCAAATTTTTATTCGACTCCCAGTAGTCACTGGGCACTTATACTGTGCCAGTCACTGTAGTCAGTACTTTTCATACACCATTACTAATTCTTACAGCACCCCTCCAAAATAGATACTATTCCAGTTTTACATGCAGAAAAAAAAGACTCAAAGAAGTTAAGAGACTTGTTCAAGGTCACAAAACCGGCAAGTGGTGCTGCCAGTATTTAGGCAAATGTGTCTAGGTCAAAGCCCATAATCTTGAAATAAAAACAAGAGCAGCTAACGTAAGTATGTACTATGTACCAAATGATGGTCTAAAGAATTTCCATGTTTCAGTACATTCAATTTCACAATCACCTTATGAAGGAGCTGTTAGTCCAATTTCTACAATAAATATTGTTTTTAACTTTCTACTGTATGGTTTTGCCTTAATATCCTAGGTACCTCAAAATAGGTAGGTGTGACACTAAACTCTTATCTACCCTCAGTCTGCTCTTTCTCTTATATTCCTTACCTTGGTGAATGACACTAGCATCTCCCTGTTGTCCAAGTAGGAACCTGGAAGTCATTTCAGTTTCTTCCTTATCGTTCCTTCCTTCCTTCCCTTCATGCACTATATATTAAGTTCTCAGTTCTTTCCAACCCTCCTGCTATTTCCTTATTCCATGTCTTTGATATTTCTTTCCTGTCTTACTGCATTAAATATAAGCTTCAAAGGGGCAGAGCACAGAATAGTGCCTGGTTCATATCAGACAGTCAATGAATATTTGCTGAATGTATAAATAAATGAATTAGCTTGAAAACTGGTTTTCCTACTTTTGGTCTCACAACTCTTTGATCCTTTTTGCACTACTCTCTCATGAATCCTCTTATCATTCTTTGCAATGCTACCAGAGATCTTTTTTAAAGGCACATCTGATATTAATCTTCAGCTTATAAAACTGTAACTAGTTCAGTTCCTTCTATGTGTTAAGAGTCTCTAAGGCTCACCATAATCTGGCTCTTCTATCCCTCCATCCCTTAAATTTTGCTACTCCTTTTCTGCCTTTACCTTGTACTTATATATTCTGGATTCAGCACCACTAAAATACAAACAGATTCTGAAATTTTGCCACTGTTGAACATGATGTACCCTTTGCATGGAAAAGTCGAGTGCATTGCCACTGGTTACTCTCTAATTCCTTCAACCCAGTTCAGGAAATACACTTCTGTCTACCTTAGGATGAGTCGCGGGTCCTTCTTGATGCTCACATAGTACATTGTATTAGTATGTATTGTGTTATGAGCAAATTACTACCAAAATCTTTATCATATTTGGGGGTTATTAATTTTAAAAAATAATTTCAACTTTTACATACTGGGGGTATATGTGCAGGTTTATTACATGGGTAGACTGTGTGATGCTGAGGTTTGGGGTATGGATCCTATCACCCAGATAGTGAGCATAGTACCCAATAGGTAGTTTTTTAACCCACATCTCTCTCCCTTCTACCTCTAGTAGTCCCCAGTGTCTACTGTTCCCATCTGTATGTCCGTGAATGTTTAGCTCCCACTTAAACGTGAGAATATGTGGTATTTGGTTTTCTGTTTCTTTGCTAATTCACTTACGATTATGGCCTCCAGCTGCATTCATGCTGCTGCAAAAGACATGATTCTGTTCTTTATGGCTGTGTAGTATTCCACATACGTATGTACCACATTTTAACTGCTAGTCTTCCACACCAAATGTTGAGTACCTCAGGGCAAAGAAAGTCCTTCTCCTCTTCTTTCTTCTCTCCTTCCTTTTCTTTCTTACTCTCTCTCCCTGCCTTGCTATTCCCCAGCAACCATCTCCTAATTTATGACACAGTGAGATCTCAGTAAATGTTTGTTGATTTAATGAATAAAAATTATCAGATTTTGGAATTAGGCAAGACACATCCTCTGTATAATTAACAATTTGGTTTCATATGTTACTGTTAGGAGGGTAAGAAGAGAGAAGGAAAAGGAGAAAGAATGTATAAAGAGAAAGCCAGCCATTCTTCTATGAGTGAACTAAGTCAGAAAGCCACAAGTGAAAGATTTCAAATCCAACTGTTCCCTTGAATTAGAGAGAAATTTATTATCACTGTCTTTCAAAATGTTTGGTAAATGACTAGCAAATATTTTACATTTTGAGCAGCTTCAGTCTTTAGATTGTAAGGGACTTTGCTCTGCATTAGCTGTAGAACTTTTTGGGGAGGAGGATACCAAGAAAATGGCATGTTTTTTAATTTACCATTTTTGATCTTCAGTGACGCCTGGGTTCTTAACAGCTTACAGCCCATTAATCTAATAAATGTATAAATACGTGTCTTTTTGTTTTTTGTTTTTGGCACGCACGGTGGCTCACGCCTGTAATCGCAGCAATTTGGGAGGCCGAGGCGGGCAGATCACCTGAGGTTGGGAGTTCGAGACCAGCCTGACCAACATGGGGAAACCTTGTCTCTATGAAAAATACAATTTTTTTTTCTCTCAGCAAATAGCTAGCTTTTCACTTACTTCTACTGAAGTCATCTCATAGCTTATCTACTCTTTCATGGAACCTTAAAGTACTATTTTCCAGTTAACCTGTCAGCTCGGCATTTTTCTATAGAAGTATCACATGTGAAGCAGAATTATCCTTTTTCACATAATTGATAAAAGTTATCCAATGTAAGAAAAAAAATGGCGCACAGGAGGCAGGACTAACTTGCAGCTCCCACTCAGAGAGACAGAGCAGTGTGCGGAGACCCACATCATGAACTTTTGCTCCAAGAACTACCACAGAAACATAGTAGGAAAGCCTAGAGAATCCACAGATCCTCTGAATGAAGCTGCTTGCTGCTGCAGGCTCTGTGAGACAGCCAAAAACTGTGAGTGCCCAAAGTGTGAGGGGGGAGTGTTTGCCCCTGAACGCACATCCTCACTGGGAAACCTGAGGGTCCAGATTGTTAGGCCTCTGAGCCCAAGCCAAGCCATCGCATCCCCTGTGACTTGCACCTATACACCCAGATGGCCTGAAGTTAACTGAAGAATCACAAAAGAAGTGCAAACGCCCTGCCTCACCTTAACCGATGACATTCCACCATTAAAGACGTGAAAATAGCCAGTCCTTGCCTTAAGCGATGATATTATCTTGTGAAATTCCTTTTCCTGGCTCATCCTGGCTCAAAAAGTTTCCCCACTGAGCACCTTGTGACCTCCACTCCTGCCCGCCAGAGAGCAACCCCTCTTTGACTGTAATTTTCCTTTACCTACCCAAATCCTATAAAACGGTGCCACCCTTATCTCCCTTCACTGACTCTCTTTTCGGACTCAGCCCCCCTGCACCCAGGTGAAATAAACAGCCATGTTGCTCACACAAAGCCTGTTTGGTGGTCTCTTCATATGGATACGCATGACACAGATCATGGGAAAAGAACTTGACCTTACCTGGAGTTGAGATGAATTTAGACAGCTGAGTGAAATACAGGGGTACAGGAAGCAGTGGGAAGAGCCCGGTAGGCACTCTAGGTCCACAGGGAAGCCATTTCTGACTGTCTCCCAGGGGTACTTGGGGAGGGCTGCCAGTGGAACTGACAAAAAAACCACAGGGAGAAGAAAACTTCCAATTGAACTTCGTAACAATTTCGACAGAATGTGAAGTTTACTCGACAGAATCTGGGGGAGGGGGCAAATGGAGACTGCAGATACACACACAGAAGCCTTGGCAAGGGGGAAGGCATGAAACCTGAAAGCCCTGCTTGCTTTCTCAGGGGGGAGGTTTGTAGACTGGGCCAAGTTCTCAGCCTTGCTCACCAACTGAATGGAAATAAACTTGGTGCCGTTGGAGAAGCACAGTGGGAGTGAAACTGGCCTTTCAGGCTACATGGGAGCTGGGTAAGGCCTGTCATTGCCGGCCTTCCCCCACTTCCCTGGTGACCTGTATGATACAGCAGAGGCAGCCATAATCCTCCTGGGAACATGACTCTATTGGCCTAAGAACTACACCCCCATTCCCCCATAGCAGCTGCAGCAAGCCTTGCCCAACAAGAGTTTGAGCTCAGCCACACCTAACCATGCCCCCACCTGATGATCTTTTTCTACCTACCTGGTAGCCAAAAACAAAGGACATAATCTCTTGGGAGCTCTTTGGTCCCACCCACTGCCTGAGAACCTAGGGCAAGCTTGTATCCTCCCTACACTACCACAGCTGATGCTCTCTTGAAAGTGCCACCTACTGGCTGGAGACCAACCAACACAAAACCAGTGCAATAAACAAAAATACAACCAAGGATCCTCACAGAGTCCACTTCACTCCCCTGTATGTCCACTGGAAAGATGCTGGTATCCATGGCTGAGACACCTGAAGATGGATCGCATCCCAGGACTTTTTGCAGACACTCCCCAGTACCAGGCCAGAGCCTGGTAGCTCTGCTGGGTGACTAGACCCACAAGTGAAACAACAATTACTGCAGTTCAGCTCTCAGGAATACCTATGGGAAGGGAGAGAACACCACATCAAGGGAGCACCCCATGGAAAAAAGGACTCTGAGCAGCAGCCCTTGAGCCCCAGATCTTCCCTCTGACCTAGTCTATCCAAATTAGAAAGAACCAGAAAAACAATTCTGGCGCTATGACAAAACAAGGTTCTTTAACACCCCCAAAAGATTACACTAGCTCACTAGCAATGGATCCAAACCAAGAAGAAATCTCTGACTTGCCAGAAAAATAATTCAGATGGTCGATTATTAAGCTACTCAAGGAGGCATCAGAGAAAGGTGAATACCAACTTTAAGATTTTTTTTTTTAATGTTACAGGATATGGCCAGAAAAATCTCCAGAGAAATAGACAGCATAAATAAAAAACAATCACAACTTCTGAAGATGAAGGGTACACTTAGAGAAATGCAAAATACATTGGAAAATCTAAACAACAGAATAGAATAAGTAGAAGAAAAAACTTCACAGCTTGAAGACAAGGCTTTCAAATTAATCCAGTCTGATATAGACAAGGAAAAAAGAATTTTAAAAAAATGAACAAAGCCTCCAAGAAGCTTGGGATTACATTAAACAACCAAACCTAAGGATAACTGGTGTTCCTGAGGAAGAAGAGAAATCTGAAAGTTTGGAAAACACATCTGAGGGTATTCCCTCAGGCAAGGAAGGAAAACTTCCCTGCCTTTGCTAGAGATCTAGATGTTGAAGCACAAAGCTCAAAGAACACCCAGGTGATTCATCGTAAAAAGATCATCACCTAGGCACATAGTCATCAGGTTGCTCTAAAGTCAAGATGAAGGAAAGAATCCTAAGGGCTGTGAGGCAAAAGCATCACATAACCTATAAAGTAAAACCTTTCAGATTAACAGCAGATTTCTCAGCCAAAACCTTACAAGCTAGAAGGGATTGGGGTCCTATCTTTAGCCTCCTTAAACAAAGCAACTATCAGCCAAGAATTCTGTATCCAGCAAAGCTTAAGTTTCATAAATGAAAGAAAGATACAGCCTTTTTTAGATAAACAAATGCTGAGAGAATTCACCACTACCAAGTGAACACTACATGAACTGCTAAAAGGAGCTCTAAATCTTGAAACAAATCCTTGAAATATACCAAAATAAAACCTCCTTAAACCATAAATCTCAAAGGACCTATAAAACAATAACACAATGAAAACAAACAAACAAGGTATTCAGGCAACAAACAGCATGATGAAAAGAATAGTACCTCATATTTCAATACTAACATTTAAGGTAAATGGCCTAAATGCTCCACTTAAAAGACATAAAATGCCAGAATAGATAATTCACCAACCAAGTATCTGCTGTCTGCAAGAGACTCATTTGACACATAAACACTCACAAAGATATTCCATGCAAATGGACACCAAAAGTGAGCAGAAATGGCTACTCTTATATCAGACAAAATAAACTTGAAATCAACAACAGTTTAAAAAAAAAAAAAAGACAAAGAGGGACATTATATAACAATAAAGGGACTAGTCCAAAGGAAAATATCACAATCCTAAATATATATGCACCTAACACCAGAGCTCTCAAATTTATAAAACAATTACTACTAGACTTAAGAAATGAGATAGACAGCAATACAATATTAGTGGGGGACTTCAATACTCTACTGACAGTACTACATAGGTCATCAAGACAGAAAGTCAACAAAGAAACAATGGACTTCAACTACACCCTAAAACAAATGGATTTAACAGATATTTACAGAATATTCCACCCAACAACTATAGAATATACATTCATTCATCAGCACACGAACAGTCTCCAAGACAGACCAAACGACAGGCCCAAAAACGAGTCTCAATAAATTTAAGAAAATAAAAATTGTATCAAGTACTCTTTCAGACTATAGTGGAATAAAATTGGAAATCAACTCCAAAAGGAATCCTCAAAACCATGCAAACAGATGGAAATCAAATAACCTGCTCCTGAATGATAATTGGGTCAATAATGAAATCAAGATGGAAATTTAAAAATTATTTGAACGGCACGATAATAGTGACACAACCTATCAAAACCTCTGGGATACAGCAAAAGCAGTGCTATGAGGAAAATTCATAACATTAACAGCCTACATCAAAAAGTCTGAAAGAGCACCAATAGATAATTTAAGGTCACATCTCAAGGAACTAGAGAAATAAGAACAAACCAAACCCAGCAGAAGGAAGGAAATAAAGATCAGAGCAGAACTAAATGAATTTGAAACAAATAAACACACAAAATATAAATAATAAAAAAAGCTGGTTCTTTGAAAAGATAAATAAAATTAACACCATTAGTGAGATTAAGCAAGAAGAGAGAAGATCCAAATAAGCTTAATTAGAAATGAAATGGGAGATATTACAACTGATACCACAGAAATACAAAAGATCATTCAAGGCTTCTACAAACACCTTTATGCACACAAATGAGAAAACCTAGAGAAGATGAATAAATTCCTGAAAAACAGGAGGAAACAGAAACTCTAAAGAGACCAATAACAAGCAGCAAGGCGGAAATAATTAAAAAATTGTCCACAAAAACAAGTCCAGGAACAGATGAATTCACAGCTGAATTCTATCACACATTCAAAGAAGAATTGGTACCAATACCATTAAAACTATTCCAAAGATAGAGAAAGAGGGAATCTTCCCTACATCATTCTATGAAGCCACCAGCATCACCCTAATAACAAAACCAGGGAAGGATATAACAAAGAAAACTACAGGCCAATATCCCTGAGGACCACAGATACAAAAACCCCCAACAAAATACCAGCTAACCAAATCCAACAGCATATCAAAAAGATAACCCACCATGATCAAGTGGGTTTCATATCAGAAACGCAGAAATGGGTTAACATACACAAGTCAATAAATGTAATACACCACATAAACAAAAATTAAAAACAAAAATCACAATAATCTCAATAGACACAGAAAAAGCATTTGACAAAATCCAGCATCCCTTTATGATTAAAACCCTCAGCAAAATCAACATAGAAGGTACATACATTAAGGCAATAAAAGCCACCTATGACAAACCCATAGCCAACATTATACTGAATGGGGAAAGTTGAAAGCATTTCCCGTGAGAACAGGAACAAGATTGCCCACTTTCACTACTTCTATTCAAGGACGTCCACTTTCACCACTTCTATTCAACACAGTACTGGAATTCCTAGCCAGAGCAATCAGACAAGAGACAAAGGGCATCCGAATTGGTAAAGAGGAAGTCAAACTGTCGCTGTTTGCCAATGATACAATTCTATACCCAGAAAACCCTAAAAATTCATCCTGAAAGCTCCTAGAATTGATAAATGAATTCAGGAAAGTTTCAGGATACAAATTTAATCTACACAAATCAGTAGCACCACTACACACCAACAGTAACCAGGCTGATAATTAAATCAAGAACTCAACTCTTTTGCAATAGCTGGGAAAAAAAAAAAGAAAACCTTAGGAATATACCTAACCAAGGAAGTGAAATACCTCTACAAGGAAAACTACAAAACACTGCTGAAAGACATCACAAACCACACAAACAAAAGGAAACACATTCAATGCTCATGGATAGGTAGAATCAATATTGTGAAAATGACCATACTGCCAAAAGCAGTCTAAAAATTCAAAGCAATTCCCATCAAAATACCACCATATTTTTCACAGAACTAGAAAAAACAATCCTAAAATTCATATGAAACCAAAAAACAGCCCACATAGCCAAAGCAAGACTAAGCAAAAAGAACAAATCTAAAGGCATCACATGACCTGACTTCAAACTATACTATAAGGCTACAGTCACCAAAACAGCATGGTACTGGTATAAAAGTAGGCATGTAGGCCTAGTGCAGTGGTTCACGCCTGTAATCCCACCACTTTGGGAGGCCAATGCGGAAAGATCACTTGAGGTCAGAAGTTCAAGACCAGCCTGGCCAACATGGTGAAACCCTGTCTCTACTAAATATTAAAAAATTAGCTGGGCGTGGTGGTAGACACCTGTAGTCCCAGCTACTCAGGAGGCTGAGGCAGCAGAATTGTTTGAAACCCAAAGGCGGAGGTTGCAGTGAATTGAGATCACACCACTGCACTCCAGCCTGTGCGACAGAGCAAGACTTCATCTCAAAAAATGACAACAACAACAACAACAACAACAACAAAAAGGCATGTAGACCAATGGAACACAATAAAGAACCCAAAAATAAAGCCCAATACTTACAGTTAACCGATCTTTGACAAAGCAAACAAAAACATGCATGAAGTGGGGAAAGGACACCCTATTCAACAAATGGTGCTGGGATAATTGGGAGGTCACATGTAGAAGAATGAAACTGGATCCTCATCTTTCACTTTATGCAAAAATCAACTCAACATAGATCAAAGACTTAAATCTAAGACCTGAAACCATAAAAATTCTAGAAGATAACATTTGAAAAACCCCTCTAGACACTGGCTTAGGCAAAGACTTCATGGCAAAGAACCCAAAAGCAAATGTCTCAAAAACAAATAGATGGGACTTAATTAAACTAAAAAGCTTCTGCAAAGCAAAAGAAATAATCAGCAGAGTAAACAGACAACCTACAGAGTGGGACAAAATCTTCCCAAACTATGCATCCAACAAAGGACTAATATCCAGAATCTACAAGGAACTCTTATCAGCAGGAAAAAAAACAATCCTATCAAAACATGTGCTAAGGACATGAATAGACAATTCTTAAAAGAAGACATACAAATGGCCAATAAACATGAAAAAAATGGCTCAACATCACTAATGATCAGGGAAATGCAAATCAAAACTACAATCAATACCACCTTACTCCTGCAAGAATGGCCATAATCAAAAAATCATAAAATAACAGATGTTGGCATGGAATGTGGTGAACAGGGAACACTTTTACACTGCCAGTGGGAATGTAAACTAGTACAACCCCTATGGAAAACTGTGTGGAGATTCCTTAAAGAACTAAAAGTAGATCTACTACTTGATACAGCAATCCCACTACTAGGTATTTACCCAGAGGAAAAGCAGTCATTGTATGAAAAAGATACTTGCACATGCATATTTATAGCAGTACAATTCACAATTGCAAAAACAAAGAACCAGCACAAAGTCCCATCAATCAACAAGTAGATAAAGAAAATGTGGTATACATACACCACGGAATACTACTCAGCCATAAAAAAGAACAAAATAATGGCATTTGCAGCAATCTGGATGGAACTAGAGACCATTATTCCATGGGAGGTAACTCAGGAATGGAAAAAATCAAGCATTTTATATTCTCACTTATAAATGGGAGCTCAGCTATGAGGGCTCAAAGGCATAAGATTGATACAATGGACTTTGGGGACTCGGGGGAAAGGGTGAGGGGGGGTGAGCGATAAAAGACTACACATTGGGTAATTGGGCACAGCATACACTGCTTGGGATGGGTGTACCAAAATCCCAGAAATCACCACTAAATAACTTATTCATGTAATCAACCACCACCTGCTCCCCAAAAACCTATTGAAATAAATTTTTTTAATTAAAAAAAAAAAATAGTTTAGAGAGAAAGGACCTCTTAACAACACTGTATGTGCCTACCCAAAAACAAAGGATATCTCTCCATTTAGTATCCTCTTTATGTCAGAGAAATTTTCTTTATATAAGTTCTGCATAATTCTTATTAATCACACCATTTGATGTTCAAAAGAAGTTTAAGTTATCCAATGTAAATATATCCAGCTATACATTTCCCCAAATGAAAAAAAGAAAAAATATTTAATTAGCATGTATCTGTTGCTATACTATGTACTTTCCCAAATTTTAATTTACTTAGTTATTAGAACAAATACTTGAGGTAATATTGTCTCCAGTTTACAAATGAAGAAACTAAACTTCAGATATAGTAAATAACTTGCTCAAGGACACGACTAACACATACAACTAATATCCAAACTTAGGTCTGTCTTATTATAAAGATCATGCATCAATTCCCTCACTATAACTTCCAAAATATATATGGGTCTCATTTGGGTTAATAATTTCATTATTTACAGAACAAACGTATCCTTTAATTTTGAAACAATTCCAGGAGTAACTGATATTCCCCCTTCTAAGGCCCAGGAAGTTGAGACTGAAAAATTAACCTGTCAGGACGAAAACTCATAGTTACTGAAGAGCAGAATCAAGTATCAAATACAACGCTCTTCTACTATCAAGACCAGAAGATACAGATCCAGTCTTGATGGATGTCCCTCTGTCAGTCGTGCTTAGATATTGTGGAAATAGGAGTAAGCACACAAGTGTGTTAAGTAACCAAGGAATTAGGGCATTTAAAAGAGTGGCTGGTAGCTGTTTTGCACAGCAACCTAGGAGGCAACACTAAAACCTACTATAGAAAGTAATGATGGCATGATGATACAGTATAAAGTATGTAAGTCTTGACATTAAAGAATCTTGAGATTAATGTGTCTTTGCTATATTTTTGTTTTTGTGAAGTATGTTGAAGTAAATGCCACATATCATTTTACCTCCATATACTTCAACATACATCTCTCTCAAAATACGTTATCCACCTATCTATAATGGTACTACTTAAAATTCATAATAAATCTTGATGTCATTCAGTATAGCCAGGCAATAATCAGATTTTCCTGATTGTCTCCTGTTTTTTTCAGTTTGCTTATTTGAAGCAGGATCAAAACAGTCTCGAGATTGCATTTGGTTGCTGTGTTTAAGTCCCTCTTAGCCTAGAGGGATACTCCTTCATTTTCCATACCACTGACTAGTTAAAGAAGCTAGATCAGCAGTCCTGTAAAAGGCCCATATTCTGTGGTGTTGCTTCTTTCTGATGTCACTTAACTTTGGTTCATCTAGCTCAAGGATGAGGAAGCCTTTTCTGTGAAAGGCCAAACTGGTAAATATTTTAGGCTCTGTGGGCCATACAGTTTCTGTTGCAACTACTCAACTCTGTCACTGCGGCACAAAAGCAGCTAGACAATATGTAAATGATTCAGAGTGGCTGTGTTTAAAAAACAAAACAAAACAAAACAATGTTATTAAAACAGTCATTAGGTCGAATTTGACTGAAAGGCCATGTTTTGCCAAACCTTGCTACAGAAACTTGATCTTAATTTTACACAGGCTCAACATTTTTGGCTGGAAAACTTCAGAGCTTATGCTGTATGTTTCATACGTGTGACAGAAGTCATACACTATCTCCTTACCCTACTTTTCATAAAACTGAGATTAAGCAATAGGTCCAGGTAGGGCAGACTGATTCCTCCATTGAGACGTTCCCACGTGATCGTACGTCTAATGCTTTTATCCACTGATGATCATAGCCTGAATAAATTATTTCATTAGGGTCGGCAAAACGATATTCTAATCCTGTCATTACCTCCACATTCATTAACCAAAATTCTGCAAAGAAGTTTCCCTCAACAAATAAGGTTATTTGCTTAACCTATAACCACAGTTCATACAGAGAAAAAGGATAAATGTTTAATTCTTTCTTCATAATTGCTTGTTATCAGAGTATGGAGTTAGTGCTTATTTGTTTTTACTGTATCCAGTAATTCACTGTTGTTGTAGTGGTGTGTGTGTGTGTGTGTTCCTTATTACACATCTATTGTTATACACCAAGGAGTTTTTATAAATTCAGTGCATTTCAACCAACTGACTTCATTATATTCTTTTATCATGTTCAAGTTCTCTCATCTTTTGGTCACTGGGAGCCCCCTTTCTATTGGCCATTGTGTCCTTTTGGCTGGAACTACTAGTCTTTGGTAGCTTCTTTGCCTTCTGATACAACAGAATATCCCTAGTTTCTCTTGTATTTTCTGCCCTAGAATGGAAATCAGTCATTCATCCAATGACCCTTGGATTCTTCCAGTGAGGAATGGTATTTAGAGACCATAATTTAGAGGTTCTAGTTGTGCTCACTGCTATTGTGCAATTATCAGAACATTTTACTGGGGAGGTCATAAGAGGGCAGATAATCTCAAATACTACAAGCAGAAGCTTAAAGTAGTATAATCTTTCTGGAAAACAAATCGTGGCTCTAATTGTGTGACTTTAAAATTATTTTAATTCCACTGTGGCTCAATTTCCTGTAAAACATAAAACAGGGTCCATCTTATATTTTTGATGTAAAGATTAAATGAGTTCATATATATGTAAAGCATTTAGAGCAATGACTGCACACGGTAAGCATTCAATACAAATTAGATATTATTTTTAATGAGAGCTTGGAAAACACTCCAACCTTTGACCTAGTAATTCCACTTTTATAAACCATAAATAATAAAAATTCAAACAAAGATAAAAGCATATTACAGCATTATGTGAACAAAACTGCAAACAATTTAATGTTCAAAATTAGGAAATAGTTTATGGAAAAAAGGGGTAAGGAAAAGAAGACCATGATATGTCAAATAATACCAACAAACCCATCAGCAAAGACGAAAATTTCTACTTATCAAGTATGAATGCTCCTTTCATTAAACACTAATCACATTTTTATTTTTATGTCTTTATTGAACATTTGATAAAATAGTTTCATTTTTATATATTTACTAAATTAACAGGTGGTATTTATTTGTATTTCTCTGACTGCTTTTGAAGTTAATCTTTGTTCTAATTTTATTAGCCATCCAATTACTGTTTCTATAAATTGTCTTTTGTCCATCTACTGGAGATGGAAGAAAATTAACATTTAATGTAGAAAGTATTTGCATAAGTTATTTAATAACCTTATATCAAACCTTGAGGGTAGGTAGTGTAAAATCCAATAATCTAGCTTCTTGCCATGTAGAAATCTCAGTTAATAGCAAACCAAAAGTAATTCAGAAAGAATTAATGATCCAGCATGTTTGGCTCATCTATCAGCACCACAAGCAGATGAGTTCTAGTAATAAATTTTAAAAGGTGAATGTATAAGGAATTAATCAGCTTGCTTTTGAGTTGCGTTTTGTTTACGGAGATCTCCAAGTACAACTATAAAAGAGCAATATAATGTAATGGTTAAGAGCACAGATTCTAGGTTATGCTATCTTGGTTCAAATCCTAGATCTTCCATTTACTAATTATGTGACCTTGGCTAAGATAGTTAATCTTTTTGTTTCTCAGCTTCCTTATTTGCAAAATGGAAATAGTATCGAGGCTGATGTATGTATATGTATTTATTTACACAGATTCATATGTTTATCATTTGTTAAGCAAATGAATCTGTGTAAATAAATACATATACATTCATACATTCACAGAGTCTGAATATCTGTATCCCTCCCCAAATTCGTATGGTTGAAATCCTAACTCCTAAGGTTATAGTATTAGGAAGTGGAGTCTTTGTATCTCATGAGGTGATTAGGTAATGAGGGCTCTGCCCTCAAGAATGGGATTAGTGTCCTTATAAAAGAGACCCCAAAGAACTAGCTAGCCTCTTTTGCCACGTGAGGACACAGCAAAAAGACACTGTCTATGAATCAGAAAGTGAGCCCTTACCAGACACCAAATCTGCCAGTGCCTCGATGCTGGACTTCCCAGCCACCAGAACTGTGAGAAATTTCTGTTCTTTATAAGCCACTCAGTCTATGGTATTTTGTTATAGCACTCCAAATAGACTAAGACACACATATACATAAACAAACACACAGTGATTAGAATGCTGCCTGGCTCACAGTAACCACTATGTAGGTGTTTGGACAAGAATGAGTGTATACATCAGTCCCTGCTTGAGTCCTGCTACTTCATATAGCATAGCTTGCTATTCAAATACTATACTATGTTGTAACTACTTCAAAATATTTCTACTTTACAATTTTGGTGATCGAGTCATGATTTTTTTTTTTAAAGTGTTGTAGATGATATTCCAGATATGTAAACGGTAACACAACAGGAAAATCATATATATCACATACACCACAGAGGTTTCTAACCTCTTATCACAGTGCTTCTCAAACTTGAATATAAAATAAATCACAAGGGATCTTGTTAAAATGAAGATTCCAATTTGGTATCTGGCACAGGCTCTGAGATTCTGCATTTCTAACCAGCTACCAGACAGGACCAATGTAGCTGTTTCTACAACAGCACTTTGAATAGCAAGGATCTAGAGGTCATAAATGAGCTTTCAGACATTCTAGAATCAGGCATTATATACAAAATTTTCTGTGAATGCACACAGGGGGATTATTTTCTGAGGAAAGGACCCACAATTCTTATATTCTCAGGTGTAGGGATGAGAGCAGGGGACAGGGCAGGAAGGGAGTAATCAGGGAAGATGAGAAAGATACAAATCAGCTCCTCATAGCTAACTGAAAAAAACAAAATTATCGTTACGAAAAAAAGAAAATTAGGCTGGGTGTGGTGGCTCACACCTGTAATCCTGGAGGCCAAGGCAGGCAGATCACTTGAAGTCAGGAGTTTGAGGCCAGCCTTGCCAACATGGTGAAACCCTATCTCTACCAAAAAATCCAAAAATTAGCCAGGCACACGCCTGTAGTCCCAGCTACTAAGGAGGCTGAGGCAGAAGAATCGCTTGAAGCTGGGAGGTCAAGGTTGCAGTGAGCCTACATCGCACCACTACACTCCAGCCTGGGTAACAGAGCGAGACTCTGTCGAAACAAAAAAAAATTATTCATAAATAGACATATTACAGACAAATTATAATTTAGAAGACTAAACTGAAGAATCTTTAAATTATAGAATAAAAACAATATAAAAACCTAAGAGACCAAAAAAAGCTAGGTATTACGAATATTATATTACACTTAATAGAAGTTCCAAATGGAGGAAACTTACAGGATAAAAGGGATTTAAAACACATATACAGGTGTAGACATATATATGTGCACATGTACCCATAATGAATACGTATGTGTGCATATATTCATACAACTAGACATATACACATATAAGTATTTTGGAAGAATATCAACATGGTCAGATAAAATGGTCTGCCAAATAGCAAACAATAATAATGATTGGAGATACACACACAGACACATACTTGTGAAAACTATAAACTCTAAATAGGAAAAGGAAATTACAAACTTCTAAAAGGACAACTCTTTGGTATGAGAACCAAAATGGTAACTTAAAAGTTACAAAATGATAAAATAACATACACAGAATTCTGAAAGAAAATATTAAAGCCTGGAATTCCATATCCAGTAAAACCATTACTCAAGTGTGAGGGCAAAATTAAAAAACAGTTTTAGCTGTGTATCCGCAAAATATATATACAACCCAGGCCAGGCGTGGTGGCTCATGCCTGTAATCCCAGCACTTTGGGAGGCCAAGGTGGGTGGATCACAAGGTCAGAAGATCAAGACCATCCTGGCTAACACAGTGAAACCCCGTCTCTACTAAAAACACAAAAAAATTAGCCGAGTGTGGTGGCCTGTAGTCCCAGCTACTCTGGAGGCTGAAGCAGGAGAATGGTATGAACCTGGGAGGCAGGAGCTTGCAGTGAGCTGAGATTGTGCCACTGCACTCCAGCCTGGGCAACAGAGCGAGACTCCGTCTCAGAAAACAAACAAACAACAACAAAAAACAAATATATTTATACACACAACCCATACATGTTTCTTGGTTGTGGGGGAAAGAAGGGAAAGATGGAGTGGGGAGAGAGGCTGGGGGTAGGAGAGAGGGAGAACGGAGGGGGAAGGGGAGAGGGGAGGGGGAGGGGAGGGGGAGAGGAGGGAGAGAGAACACAGCAAAATAAAATTCAGCCTGATTAAAGACTTCAAGAAAAATGGCAGGTCATTGGCTTGTTGGCACTGTCGTGGTAGGTGTGCTGAAGACCACTGGCCTTGTGGGACTGGCTGTATGCAAGAGTCCATAAGAGAGGCTGAGAATATTGTACACAAAGATTCTTGATATTCTTGAGCAAATCCTTGAAAATTCAGCACACAGAAAGTATACAGAACATGAGAAGCTGGCTATGGTTAAAGCGGAACCAGATGTTAAAAAATTAGAAGACCAACCTCAAGGTGATCAAATAGAAGAGGTGATTCCTCGGGTTGGAACAATTGGTGGTTATCCATATGCAAAAACTGAACCTCTTTTTTAAACCTCATACCTTTTAAAAAGATAAATTATAATGAACTTTAGATCTAAATGTGTAACATAAAACTCTAAAACTTTTAGGAAAAAAGCAGAAGAAAACCTCTGTGATCCGGGATTAGGTAAAGAGCTTTTAGAAATGACACAAAAAACAACTCATAAAAAACTGACAAGTTGAACTTCATCAAATTTTAAAACTTCTCCTTTGCCAATGGCACTGTCTAGAGAATAAAAAGACAAGCTACAGATTCAGAGGGGAAAAAATATATGTAAGAACTCCCAAAACTCAACAGCAAAAAAACCACCAACCCAATTAAAAATGAGTAATGAACTTAAACATTTCACACAAGATGGCAAAGAAGTATATGAGATGTTCAATATCATTAGCCATTAAAAAACACAAATGAAATCAGATGAGCTACCACCATATCCCTTCTAGAATGACAAAAACAAAAATATTAACAATATCAAGTACTGACAAAGATGCAGAGCAACTGGAACACTCTCACACTGCTAGTCAGAATGCAAACTGATACAGTCACTCTGGAAAATGGTTTGGTAGTTTCTTAAAAAGTTAAGCACGTATGTGTAACTTAGGACCCAGCAATTCTTCTCCTAAGTATTTACCCTAAAGTAGGGGTCCCTAACCCCCAGGCTGCAGACCGGTAATAGTCCGTGGCCTATTAGGAACTGGGCAGCAGAGCAGGAAGTGAGTGGTGGGTGAGCAAGCATTACCACCTGATAAGGTCTGCCTATGTCCCCACCCAAAATCTCATATTGAATTGTAATCCCTTTAATCTTTATAATCCCCACATGTTAAGGGAGAGATCAGGTAGAGGTAACGGAATCATGGGGGTGGTTTCCCCCATGCTGTTCTCATAATAGTGGGCGAGTTCTCATGAGATCTGATGATTTATAATTGTTTGGTAGTTCCTCCTGTGTTCATTCTCCTTCCTGTCACCTTGTGAAGAAGGTGCCTTGCTTTCCTTTCACATTCCACCAGGACTGTAAGTTTCCTGAGGCCTCCCCAGCCATGCTGAACTGTGAGAAACTATACCACTTTCCTTTATAAATGGCCCGGTCTCAAGGCAGTTCTTTCTTTTTTTTTTTTTTTTTTTTGAGACGGAGTCTCGCTCTGTCGTCCAGGCTGGAGCGCAGTGGCCGGATCTCAGCTCACTGCAAGCTCCACCTCCCGGGTTTACGCCATTCTCCTGCCTCAGCCTCCCGAGTAACTGGGACTACAGGCGCCCGCCACCTTGCCCGGCTAGTTTTTTTTGTATTTTTTAGTAGAGACGGGGTTTCACCGTGTTAGCCAGGATGGTCTCGATCTCCTGACCTCGCGATCCGCCCGTCTCGGCCTCCCAAAGTGCTGGGATTGCAGGCTTGAGCCACCGCGCCCGGCCTTCAAGGCAGTTCTTTACAACAGTCAGAAAACAGACTAATGCACCGCCTGAGGTCCACCTCCTGGTGGCAGACTGCGAACCCTATTGTGAACTGCACATGCAAGGGATCTAGGTTGGGCATTCCTCATGAGAATCTAATACCTGATGATCTGAGGTGGAACAGCTTCATTCCAAAACCATCCTCCCTCCCTACCAGGTCTGCAGAAAAATTGTCTTCCACAAAACTGGTCCCTGGTGTCAAAAAGGTTGGGGACCACTGCCCTAGAGAAATAAAAACTTATGTCCACACAGAAACCTGTACTAGATATTTGTAGAAGCTCTATTTATAATAGCCAAAAACTGAAAACAATGGAAATGTCCTTCAATAGGTGAACTGATAAACTGTGGTATATCCATACAACGGCAAGGAATAAAACTACTGATTTATGCAACAATGTGCATGAATCTCCAAGATACTATGCTGAGTAAAAGCAGTCAGTCTCAAATGGTTATGTGTTGGACAATTCCATCTATATGACATTTTTAAAAAGACAAAACTATGGTTAGGAACATCTCAGTGGCTGTCACAGATTAAGGGTGAGAACATGGTTGTGAATATAAAGGAAGAACAGGCAAGAGTTTTCTGGGATGCTGAACTGTTCTACATTCTGATTTTAGTGGTAGTTATATGAATGTGTACATGCGTTAACAGTCATATAACTTTGCACCAGAAAAAAAGAGAGTCAGTTTTACTGTAGAATGTCTAAAACAAAATTTAAAAATAAAAAAAACAGCTACAAAAATCAACAAAATAAAGAAATGGTGAAAAAAATTAATAAAATAGAAAACAAGGAAAGCAGTACAGCATGAAACCAAGAGCTGGTTCTTTGAGAAGAACGTCTAAAATAAAGAAACCTTTGACAAGTCTGTTCAAGAAAAGAATGACAGACAAGAGAGACAGATAGGTATTAGGAATGACTATGGTGATATAATCACAGATGTAGAAAATATTTTTAAAACAATATTATTTACAACCTTAAAGCAAATATGGAAATATAGGCAAAATAATGTTCTAGAACGTATAATTTAATATAAATTAGCAAAGCTGACTCAAGGATGAAGGAATTAAAAATTAAAGAGTTATTTCCCCAAAGGCATCACGCACATATGCTTTTAGAGTTCTAATAAACCTTTAAAAAACGTAATTTCTATTTATTGTAGCTAGCCCCCTACTTAGATGAGGGAATAAAAGAATAAATAAAATAAAATAAAGACGAGAGATAAATCATGTATTCTGATTCTAATTCTCTCTAACCCACCCACATACAGCAATCAAATCAAACACTCAGACTCTTATTCTTACGTGGTGGAAAAAATAATGTGAAGTTGAATTGTATACAAATGTAATTTATGCAATTTCTTAATACTCCTTTGTATTTTTCATATGGCTCCTAGCCCCTGTGTAGTGATCCACTCCAGCAGCACCGATAGTAGTAGGTTCTCCTTAATCTCCCATCCTTTGTACCTGGGCAAATACTTTTATATACAAGTAATCATGTTAGTACACTACTAGATTATAGTTTAGATAGCACTGGAGCCATATTCTGGTTAACTTTACGTCTGCTACTTTTTGAGCAAATTAGTTTGGTCTTAAAGTATCATCCACACAAACTGGATGTACCCAACTGACAGAATACAGGAGTCCTACCCCCTGACTTGAGCTCAATCCTCATTTAGCATCTCCATTTTACCTCCCACACAGCTCCTGCCTTCAGATGTGAGTTCCACTTCTCATGGAATTGATCCATCTCCACTGAGGTCTCTTACTGGCTTAATTAGTCCCAAAGCCCATGCATAAGAAGGGATCTACTTCTTACAGGCTCATCTGTATTATCTTGCTTAGTGGAATAAAGTTTAAACATACTAGGAATGAAAACACTTCTCCCCCCAGCATTTATTAGTACGAAACTGTTAATTTTTGCTTTCCTATTACAGTACCTATACAGTTCATAAACAATCACCTCTCCTTTTCTAATCTTAAAAGATAAAATAATAATAACTGGAACACTAGAATCTTTTATACTACTTCTAAACACTGAAATCAACAAAAAAAAAAAGATTGTAAGTGCATCTAAAAGAATGGATTAACATATGAAAATCAAGCAGAAGAGAGGGAGGTTAGGTTACAGGAAGGAAAAAAAGAGGTAGAGGGCAGAAGAAAGCTAAGACTGACAATAGACTGATGTCATAAATATAAATGCAAAGTATAAAAAAATCAGTAAATGTATTCTAGCAGATTAAAATTTATCATTAGCAAGTTGGTATGGCCTATAAATGAATGCAAAAATGATTCAACATTAGGAATCACATAAATGTAATTTACTCCATTTATAGATAAATTAATTCATTTATTCAACAAGTATTGTCTGGCATTATACTAAATATGTTTTACATATAACTCTGACTCTATGGTAATTGCAAAAACATTAAGACAATGCCACTGTTCTCAAAAAAATTTTTGTTTGTGTTGGAAAATATAGTTATTTGTCATTTTACATATTTTTATTTTACATGTTATTTACAGTAATATGTAATAGGTTTCTTATTGTCATTTTAAATGAATATTTTAATAATTACTCAATTTTAATTCCTAATATTCTTAAAAACATATATAGCTCCTATATAAAAACCATTTTTTGGATTCCTCAATAACTGTGGAGTCCTGCGACTCGAAAATTTGGAAACTGCTGCTAAACAGAATTACCATATGCTAATATACCATAATTTATTCATCTATTCTATTGCTGATGGACATAGGGGTTGTTTCTAGTCTGGGACTATAACAAATAAGGATGCTATGAATATTCTTGTACATATCTTTTGGCATACATTATGTACCTGTTGAGTTCATATCTAGGGGCAGAATTGCTGGGCCACAGGACATGTTTACATACAGCTTTAATAGACACTGTTTTCCAAGTGGCTTTCAGCATTTAAAATGTGGTTAGTTGAATTGAGATGGGCTGTAAGTATAAAATTTGCACTGGATTTTGAAGACTGAGCATGAAAAACAAAATGCAGAGCTTCTCATTAATAATTACTTTCTATTGTTTACGTGTTGGAATGATAGTATTTTAGATATATTAGTTTTAAAATATTAACATTAATTTCACCTGTTTCTTTTTTTAATGTGGTTAATAGAAAATTCAAAACTATATATATGATTTACATTTGAGGCTCACATTATATATTTGAGATGTTTCTAAGAAGGGCACTTAGTTTTGAGGAACCAGGAAGACTCCCCAAAAGAGGCAGCAATGGGAAGAAAACTGAAGGACAGCAGGAGTTAGCTTAGAGAAGAAAGTGGTGGAGGTAGAAATAAGGCAGGCAGTGGGAGCAGTGTGTATAAAGGCTGGAAGTCACAAGTATGGCAGGAACATGGTGTGGGAGAGGGGGAAGGGCAGGGGTTAAGGGGAATGACCAAGATGAGGCAGAAAGATAAAAACTAGCCAGATCCCCTGCCCCTGAATGATTATTCCTGCTTGCAGAGCACAGAGAAGGAATCCAGATCCGCCAGTGCCCTGCCCACAAGCCATCACCTCCAGTGTGACTAGAGCCCCAAGCCAACATCACCTCCAGCTTACCAGCAGGGAGTCCCTGACACCCTGCCCAGCTGCACTGTCTCCACCACTGTGGTGAACACCCACAGGAAGGCAGGCACCCTGGCACTGCTAGCACTCTGCCACAGGTGCTGCAAGTTGGTCCCCCCAATCCAGCGTAGTTGATTTTGAAGCCTTGAAGAGCCAGAGAACAAAGTCGGGGCCCAATACAAGTACCTCAGAATTACAGCATGTAGTCTAGGAGTTGGGAACTGAGCACTGGCTGCCTAAAATCTTCCAGAAATGAAGCCAGTCAGCTGAATCCACCTTACACCACAAACACTCAAAGTTATCAAATAAGATAAAAGGGGAAAAAAAATCCAAAGATAAGAAACCTCAAAGATTGAAGGTAGACAGTCCCACAAGATGAGTAAGAACCAGCACAAGAACTCTGAAAACTCAAAAAACCAGAGTGCCTTTTTCCCTCCAAATGACCACATCACCTCTCCAGCAAGGGTTCTGAACTGGGCTAAGATGACTGAATGACAGAAACAGAGATGAGAATATGAATAGTAACAAAGATCACTGGGCTACAGGAGTACATTGAAACCCAATCCAAAGAAGCTAAAAATCACAAGAAAACAATATAGGAGCTGACAGACACAACAGCCACTACAGAAAAGAATGTAACCGACCTGATAGAGCTGAAAAACACACTTTAAGAATTTCATAATGCAATCACAAGTATTAACAGCAGAAGAGACCAAGCAGACGAAAGAATCTCAGAGCTTGAAGACTGGCGTTCTGAAACAAGATAGTCAGACAAGAATAGAGAAAAAAGAATGAATAGGAACAAACAAAACCTCTGAGAAATAAGGGATTATGTAAAGAGATCAAATCTACAACTCATTGGTATCTCTGAAAAGATGGGGGAAATGGAACCAACTTGGAAAACATACTTCAGGATATCATCCATGAGAACTTCCCCAACCTAGCTAGAGAAGCCAACATTCGAATTCAGAAAATGCAGAGAACTCAAGTAAGATATTTCACAAGAAGATCATCCCCAAGACGCATAATCAACAGATTCTCCAAGGTCAACATGAAAGAAAAAACGTTAAAGGTAGCTAGAGAGAAAGAGTAGGTCATCTACAAAGGGAAGTCCATCAGACTAACAGCACACCTCTCAGCAGGAACTCTACAAGCCAGAAGAGACCGCGGGCCAATATTCAAAATTCTTAAAGAAATTCCAACCCAGAATTTCATGTCTTGCCAAAGTGTCATAAGCAAAGGAAAAATAAGATGCTTTTCAGACACGCAAATGCTGAAGGAATTCGTTACCACCAGACCTGCTATACAAGAGCTCCTGAATGAAGCACTGAACATGGGAAGGACGGACCATTACCAGCCACTACAAAAACGCATTGAAGTGTACAGACCAATGACACTATAAAGCAACTGCATAAACAAGTCTGCAAAATAACCAGGAAACATTATGATGACAGGATCAAATCCACACATATCAACACTAAGCTTGAATGCAAATGGGATAAATGCCCCAAGTAAAAGACACAGAATGGCAAGCTGGATAAAGAACAAAGACCCATTGGTATGGTATCTTCAAGAGACTCATCTCGCATCCAATGACACACATAGGTTTAAAATAAAGAGAGAAAAATGTACCAAGCAAATGGAAAAGAGAAAAAAGCAATCCTAGTTTCAGACAAAACGGACTTTAAAACACAGATAAAAAAAGACAAAGAAGGGCATTACATAATGGTAATGGGTTCGATTCAACAAGATCTATTTTAAATATATATGCACTCAACACAGGAACACCCAGATTCATAAAGCAAGTTCTTAGAGATCTTCAAAGAGACTTAGACTCCCACATAATAATAGTGGGAGACTTTAACACCTCACTGACAGTATTAGATCATCGAAACAGAAAATTAACAAAGATATTCAGGACCTGAATTCAGCACTAGATCAAATGGACCTGACAGATACCTATAGAATTCTCTGCCCTAAAACAACAGAATATACATTCTTCTCATTGCCAGATGGCACGTACTCTAAAACTTGATTACATAATCCGAAGCAAAACATTCCTCAGCAATACAAAAGAAATGAAATCCTAAAAAACGATCCCTTGAACCACAGTGCAATCAAATTAGGAATCAAGACTAAGAGACTCACTACAAACCATACAATGACATGAAAATTGAATAATCTGCTCCTGAATGACTTTTGGATAAATAATAAAATTCAGGCAGAAATCAAGAAGTTCTTGGAAACAGGACGGCACGGTGGCACGTGCCTGTAATCCCAGCACTTTGGGAGGCCGAGGCAGGCAGATCACGAAGTCAGGAGATCGAGACCATTGTAGCCAACATGGTGAAACCCCGTCTCTACTGAAAATACAAAAAAATTAGCCAGGCGTGGTGGCGGGTGTCTGTAGACCCAGCTACTCGGGAGGCTGAGGCAGGGGAATGGCTCAAACCCGGGAGGCAGAGCCTGCAGTGAGCAGAGATCATGCCACTGTGCTCCAGCCTGGGCAACAGCGAGACTCCGTCTCAAAAAAAAAAAAAAAAAAAAAAAAAAAGTTGTTCTTAGAAACCAATGGAACAACAATACAACATACCAGAATCTCTGGGACACAGCTAAGGCAGTATTAAAAGGGAAATTTATAGCATTAAATGCCCACATCAAAAAGTTAGAAAGATCACAAATTAACAACTTAACATCACAACTAAAAGAACTAGAGAACCAAGAACAAACAAACCCCAAAGCTAGTAAAGACAAGAAATAACCAAAATGAGAGATGAACTGAAGGAGACTGAGATGCAAAAAACAATTCAAAAGATCAACAAATCCAGGAGCTGTATCTTTGAAAAAATTAATAAAATAGACCACTAACTAGACTAATAAAGAAGAGAGAAAATTCCAATGAGCACAATCAGAAACAACAAAGGGGATACTACCACAGACCCCACAGAAATACAATCAATCATTAGAGAATGTTGCAAACACCTGTATGCACATAAACTAGACAAATCTAGAAGAAATGGATAAATTATTGGACACATATACCCTCCTAAGACTAAACCAGGAAAAAAAGTGCTGAATCCCTAAACAGGCTAATAACAAACTCTGAAATTAAGTCAGTAATAAATAGCCTACCAACCAAAAGCCCAGATGGATTCACAGCTGAACTCTACCAGATGTACAAAGAAGGGCTGGTACGGTTCCTGCTGTAACTATTCAAAAAAATTGCTCCTCATTCTATGAGGCCAGCATCATCCTGACACCAAAACCTGATGGAGGTTTTAGTATTTAAACAAACAAACAAACAAAAACACAAAAACAAAAAACTTATTGACAACAAAAGAAAACATCAGGCAAATATTCTTGATGAACACCAATGCAAAAATTCTCAAAAAATACTGGCAAACCGAATCCAGTAGCACATGAAAAAGCTTATCCACCGTGATCAAGTAGGCTTTATCCCTGGGATGCAGGGTTGATTCAACATGTGCAAATCAATAAATGTGATTCATCACATAAAGAGAGCTAAAGATAAAAACCACGATTATCTTGACAGATGCAGAAGGGGCTTTTGATAAAAGTCAACACCTGTTCATATTAAAAACTCTCAGTAAACTAGGTATTAAGAAACATACCTCAAAATAGTAAGCGCCATCTATGACAAACAAACCCACAACCAACATCATAATGAATGGACAAAAGCTGGAAGCATTACCCTTGAAAACTCACACAAGACAAGGATGCCACCCTCTCTCATCACTGCTGTTCAACATAGTATTGGAAGTCCCGGTTAGGGTAATCAAGCAAAATAAATAAATAAAGGGCATCCAAATAGGAAGAGAGGATGTCAAATTATTCCTGTTTGCAAATGACATGATCCTATATCTAGAAAACCCCATAGTCTCAGCCCAAAAGCTTCTTCTTTTTTTTTTTTGAGACGGAGTCTCGCTCTGTCGCCCAGGCTGGAGTGCAGTGGCCGGATCTCAGCTCACTGCAAGCTCCGCCTCCCGGGTTCACGCCATTCTCCGGCCTCAGCCTCCCGAGTAGCTGGGACTACAGGTGCCCGCCACCTCACCCGGCTATTTTTTGTATTTCTTAGTAGAGACGGGGTTTCACCGTGTTAGCCAGGATGGTCTCGATCTCCTGACCTCGTGATCCGCCCATCTCGGCCTCCCAAAGTGCTGGGATTACAGGCTTGAGCCACCGCGCCCGGCCCCAAAAGCTTCTTAAGCTGAAAACTGCTTCAGCAAAGTCACAGGATATAAAATCAATGTGCAAATATCACTAAATTCCTATACACCAACAACAATCAAGCTGAAGCCAAATTAGGAATGCAATTTCATTCACAACTGCAACAAAAAGAATAAAATGCCCAGAAACACAGCTAACCAGGGAGGTAAAAGATCTCTAGAAGGAGAACTACAAAACTATGCTTAAAGAAATCAGAGATGACACAAACAAATGGAAAAACATTCTATGTTCATGGGTAGGAAGAATCAATATTGTTAAAACGGCCATACTGCCCAAAGCAATTTATAGATTCAATGCTATTCCTATTAAACTACCATTGACATTCTTCACAGAACTAGAAGAAACTATTTTAAAATTCATATAAGACCAAAAAAGAGCCCAAATAGCCAAGATAATCCTAAGCAAACAGAACAAAGCTGGAGACATCATGCTACCCAACTTCAAACTACACTACAGGTCTACAGTAACCAAAACTGCATGGTACTAGTACAGAAACAGACACACAGACCAATGGAACACAATAGAGAACCCAGAAATAAGGCGGCACACCTACAACTATCTGATCTTCAACAAACTTGACAAAAATGAGCCATGGGAAAAGGATTCCTTATTCAATAAATAGTACTGGGGTAACCAGCTAGTCACATGCAGAGGACTGAAACTGGACCCCTTCCTTACACCATATACAAAAATTAACTCATGATGGATTGAAGACTTACTAAATGTAAAACCCAAAACTATAAAAACCCTGGAAGACAAGCTAGGCAATACCATTTTAGACACAGAAATAGGCAAAGATCTCAGGACAAAGATGCCAAAAGCAATTGCAACAAATGCAAAAATTGACAAATGGAATCCAATTAAACTGAAGAGCCTCTGTCCAGCAAAGGAAACGGTCAACAGAGTGAATAGGCTACCTACAGAATGGGAGAATATTTTCGCATAGTTTGCAAAATATCCAGCAACTATAAAGAACTAATCTAGGCTGGGCGAGGTGGCTCACGCCTGTAATCTCAGCACTTTGGGAGGCCGAGGCGGGCAGATCACGAGGTCAGGAGATCGAGACCATCATGGCTAACATGGTGAAACCCTGTCTCTACTAAACATACAAAAAAAAAAAAAAATTAGCCGGGTGTTGTGGTGGGTGCCTGTAGTCCTAGCTACTTGGGAGGCTGAGGCAGGAGAAAGGCATGAACCCAGGAGGTGGAGCTTGCAGTGAGCCGAGATTGTACCACTGCACTCCAGCCTGGGTGACAGAGCAAGACTCCGTCTCAAAAAAACAAAACAAAACAAAACAAACAAACAAAAAAAACAAACTAATCTAACATTCAGCATCTATAAAGAACTTAAAACAAATTTACAAGGAAAAAAACATTAAAAATTGGGTAAAGGACATGAACACTTTTCAAAAAAAAAGACATACATACAGCCAACAATCATATGAAAAATAGCTCAACATCACCAATCATCAGAGAAATGCAAATCAAAACCACAATGAGATACCATCTCACACCACTCAGAATGGCTAATTATTAAAAATTCCAAAAATAACAGATGCTTGCGAGGTTGTGGTGAAAAAGCAATGCTTGTATGCTGTTGGCAGAAGTCTAAATTAGTTCAACCATTGTGGAAGACAATGTGGCGACTCCTCAAAGACCTAGAAACAAACACCATTGACCCAGCAATCCCATTACTGGAAATATACCCAAAGGAATATAAATTGTTGTATTATAAAGACACATGCATGTGTTATGTTCATTGTAGCACTGATTCATAATAGCAAAGACATGGAATTAACTTAAATGCCCATCAATCACAGACTAGATAAAGAAAATGTGGCACATATATCCCATAGAATACTATGCAGCCATAAAAAAGAACAAGATAATGTCCTTTACAGGAACATAGATGGAGCTGGAGGCCATTATCCTTAGCAAACAAATGCAGGAACAGAAAACCAAATACTGCATGTTGTCACTTATAAGTGGGAGCTAAATGATAAGAAAGAACACATGGACACATAGAAGGAGGGGAACAACACATACTGGGCCCTATCAGAAGGTAGAGGGTAGGATGAAGGAGAGGATCAGAAAAAATAACTACTGTGTACTAGGTGTGAAATGCTGTACAGATATCACTAGATATGATGTAACATATCACTAGGTGATGAAATAATCTGTACAACAAATTGTTTAGTAATTGAGTACAACAAACCCCCACGTAATAATTGTGTACAACAAACCCCCATGACACAAGTTTACTTATATAACAAACCTGCACATGTATTCCTGAACTTAAAAGTGAAAAAAAAGAAACTACCCAGATCATGAAAGCTCTAGTGAGTTAAATTTATATTTTAAGAACAGGGAACTGCTGTTGGGTTTTAAGCAAGAAAGTTATATTACCAGATCTGTACTTTAGATAAGTTGCTCTGGCTACTGCTAGGTGTGATATGATTCAATCAGGACAAGACTAGAGCCAAGACTAGTTGGGGGCTGTTACAATAATGTAGACAAAAAAAATAATGGGCCTCTACACAAAGAGCACAGCAGTAGAGAGACATGAACCTTAGGCAAAACTACTATTTTCAAAGCTTCAGTTTCTTCTAATAATACCTACCTCACACAGTAATTTTGAGAACTAGTCACGGCATTTTTTGTATAGGTGTTCTGTATTCTCTTGGTAAAACTTTTACAGGCAATAATAATTTCAAGAAACAATTCTACTTCAATATATATCAGATACAAAGATTATTCTTATGTTTTCTCCAATATATGTATAAAGATGCCTTAACTATTAATGAAATTAAGTCACATTATGAAAGGTTTACTCCTTGTATTTGAAAAGGTAAATTCCAACTACTAAACATCCTATTGTGCTCCACTTAATCCTAATATTAAAAGATTAGCACCATTTTTAATTTCTCTAAAAAGTGAAATGTAAGTGAACTAAACGTAGGTATCAAGTTAGTCTCGTTCAATGACAACACATGAGCATAAAACAATTTCACACCTTCACCAAACTGATACCAGCAAGTAAATGAGTTATTAACTATTTAAGAGGAAAATTAGAAAACTGTTCTGTCACTTTTATTTACTTTGAAGTTTTGGTACCTACTAAAGTTATATCTTCTGTAAAGCTACATGATCAAAAAAAAAAAAGAGATAAAAGCTCAATTTTTCCAAATCTGCTCTGAAATTCACCCATCTTTTAATACATTCTTGACTCTACCAAAGACAATCTGATTTCTAAGGCAATCTTTATTGATAGCTTAGCAGAAAGCATTTAACTTAAGCAAAAAGGTATTGGAAATCCATCTTTTGCCCCACCCTTTGCTTCTTGCCTGCAATACACTTAAAACACTGTAAAAAGTTATGTTCTATACTTATTTCACTGACAAAATGACTGCCCTCAGAACTGAATTCTCCACAGTAACCTTCTTAAGGTTCCTCCCCTTGTAATTTAAGTCCATCTCTTCCTGTCATCTGTTGTACAACTATTCGCAATGTATCTTCATGCATAGTGTTCATAGCTTTCTCTATTCCAGATTAAGTAACAGAAATCTAACTTGCTAAGGGTCCAAACTGTTCTACTGAATTGAGGGAACAAAAATCACCCTCACATTCTCATTCCTCCCTTCACTGATGATCTCATGTCATATTACTTTGAGAAAATAAGAACAATCAGATGTAATGTCCACTTTCCCACCCCAAAACCTACAGACCTAAACACACTTGCATCAATATTTTCTTCTTTCCTTCTTACGGCAAGAGGGGAAAAATCCCCTTTTCTCTATCAAAAGGGCAATCTACACGCCTTTATCTCCACTACTACTACCTTGGTCCATGCTCCTGTTATCTCTCACTTGGATTACAGTCAAATTCTAACTGATCATCCCATCTCTACTGTTTCCCACTTCACAACAATACTCCACATAGTAGCAAAAGTGACTGTTTCAAAACATAAATCACGTGATGTCACTTAAATCCTTTGAATAGTTAAACTTAAAATAAAACCTAAACTCTTTACCATGGATTCTAAAGCCCAGAGTTTCTAAGTGTTACTCTAATCTCACCCTGTCGCTCTCCCTTATAACCATTATGCTCCAGTTACAGTGATTTTATTAATTTATCTGCAACTTATCAGCTCTTTCCTGATCCCGGGCCTTTCGTGCATCGTTCTCATATGCAAAGCTCTCTTACCCAACCATAACACAGTTAGCTATAGCTATCCTTTAGGTCTCATAAATGTCCCTTCATCAAAAAGTCTTCCCCTAATTACTCTATGCCTGTTACTCACTATCTCTGCCCCGTGTTTGTTTCTGTGAGAGCACTTATTACAACTTATTCATTAGACTATAAGTTCCATGAGGGCAGAAACTATGTGCATCAGGTTTTATCTAACACAGTGCTAGACATAAGCAAGGGCTCAATAAATATTTGCTAAATGAACTGAGTGAAGCAACAGCCAGGGTTAGGCTACAATCCTGACTCTACTACTTCATAGTGGTTTGACTTCAGTTAAGTCACAATATCTCTGTGTTTCAATGTTCTCTTTCATAAAATAAAAAAAAGAATATGTATCTGATAGGATTGCCAAATAAGACCTACTAAAGATTAATTGGCAATAAATAAAGACTAATCACGAATCTTTCAATATAAGTATTAAGTACTTGTAAGTAAATAAATGCTATCGAACTTAATTTAATAAATGTTAGTTTCCTTCCTTCCCTTCTATAACTTAGACAGTGAGAATCCCCCAAGCTGATACAGTATTGAAGTAATATATTTATACATACTTAAAAAGAAGAGACTCTGATGACATGTATTTGAATAGATACATTGGTAATTTGTATTTGCAGGATCTAATCCTGAATTTTAGAAAATGGGAATTAAATAATGTGCAACTATCACTTAACTCTCTCCAAAAGGGGGGAGTGATAAGGAGAAAAGAAGAAACACAGAAAAGAAAGGTAAATTAGAAATTAGAGATCATTAACTTCCAATTCCTATATTTAGAACAACCTTCCTCTTCTTATAAAGACATGCAGCAAGAACAGGATTAATACCTAAAATAAAAATATTCTATATTTACTTAAATCTATATAATTCTCACGTATATTTCACATATATTTCTACTGAACTTTCACCCCTTAAATTGTGGTATCACTGGTAAAGTGTAGAGAAAAAAAAAAAAAAAAAGACAACATCTCATATCAGACACACAAAAAGGTCCTCTTGCTCCTTTAATAATTTAATAAGCTTTAAATTTTCTAACTACAAAAGTAAATCTTAACGTTTTCTTTAACTGCTGCTCACTTTTCAGGCTAAAATCCCTTTTATGTTCTTCAAAAGAAATTTTACTTTTAGGAACCTTATAAATCATTTACTATACATCATTCAAATCTCCTCCATACTGTATCTGGAATACAGCTAACAGTGCTTGTTTAATACTTTCTGCCTGATAACCACCTAGAATTTTGTGGAATGTGCTGCCTACCTTCATATTCTCCCAAGGATATGGATATAATTTAGATTCTGAACTCAAGGAAGGGTTTATGTTAAGCAATTAATTCAATTTTATTCAACATAGTTTATGTAATCAAACTTGACTTTGTAAGAAGTAATTGGTATCTGGTTTAGATTTTTCTCTCATGTTTCAGTTACTTCTATAACCTTTCTAAAATTGGAATTTCTTGTCTACCCTTAAACTAGTTATTAAGTGCTACTGAACATTCCATAAAATTCATGGGAAAAGATTCATCCATTACATATATGCAAGAGTAAAAGGATTATTTTAGGCTACCACAACATCTAGAATACTACTGAGAACAGTAAAGACTCTTTACTGTAATAAGCTGAAAACCAGTTTAAAAATGAATTTTATCACAAGTCAATCAGTATATGCTAGGAACAGTTCTACAGCTATCAAATGCTCTGGCAGCAAGTAACCAAAAAATAACCATCTGCAACTCTTCAAGGTTACTGTAAAATGATATACAAACAACAAACACTCTAAATCACTTTTTTTTTTTTTTTGAGACAGAGTTTCACTCGTCACCCAGGCTGGAGTACAATCATGCAACCTCCGCCTCCCGGGTTCAAGAGGTTCTCCTGCCTCAGCCTCCCGAGTAGCTGGGATTACAGGCGTGCGCCAGCACACCTGGCTAATTTTTATATTTTTAATAGAGACGTTTTCGCCATGTTAGCCAGGCTGGTCTCAAACTCCTGACTTCAGGAGACCTACCTGCCTCCGCCTCCCAAAGTGCTGGGATTACAGGCCTGAGCCACCACGCCTGGCCTCTAAACTACATTTTAAGGCTTCATTTTGGGTAGTGTTTTTCAAGCTAAGGAACTGCAATTTATTAGTGGATCCAAAATTAATTTAATGAGTCCAGACCAGCAAATGAAGAAGGGAAGGGTGAGAAAGAGGAGGAATAAACAGAAAACATCTGAGTGCACAGGTAGTAAGAGTATGGTTTCATTAACTTTTTTCTCTATGTACACAGTACCCTAAGCAATGTGTATTTTAAGGGTAGGTTTGAGTAAAAGTTAGGAAACACTAATCTGGGAGACAAACAGAAGTGGAAAGGATAAAGCAATGGAACTGTCAGAATTACCAACTTGTGGTTTAGGAGGTGAGCAAGACTAACAGCTTCTACTGACTAGGAGACAGAGGTTTTGGAAACTCCCATAGATTTGTAAAAGCCAGACATCCCTATGTGAAAAATGACAAAGCACTTTTTCCTCTTACAGTAAGCCTAGGACAATGCGTTGCAAAGCTTGTGGTTGTCACTACTGACATTTTTATCCCTTCAAACTTCCAAAGGTGGCAGAGGTCAACCTTTACTCTCTCCTCCTAACTCTTAGGCACATTGAATGCAGTTAAGATACAGTAGCCCCTGAAAGATAATTACAG
Source organism: Theropithecus gelada (assembly GCF_003255815.1). Lineage (NCBI taxonomy): Eukaryota > Metazoa > Chordata > Mammalia > Primates > Cercopithecidae > Theropithecus > Theropithecus gelada. The sequence continues at coordinate 106,831,749 of NC_037676.1, forward strand.
GTCCTTGAACAACTACTTCTGGAAAACTTTATATTCTAGATTACAATTTAGAGTTTCAGGTAAGACTGGCATTCAGACAAGTTAATTTGGAAGTGTAACAGTCACATATCAGAGCCCATAAAAATCGTCATCTGGAGAGTAGTACCAAAATAAACAAAAAAAAAAGTTTTTATGTATGTGAAATGTTTCAAAAATCTGAAGCACACCTTAGAGTCATTTCATTTTCAAGAGTCACTCTGTGAAGAATTAATATTGGAATTCCCCAAATATTGGCCAATCAACCTGCTTTTCTTTGCTAACAGCGATTCTGAATATTGTTTCATTAATAGAGCTGTTTTTGAAGCTATTTAAAACACACACACACTTTTTACTGTATAGGGGACAGTTTCACAAATTACAGCTAGTATCTGTTCTAAGAGGTTCAAGACGATAGCTATTTCTCAGGATGCATCCACTACCCATTACAACTACTATATATTCAACTACTATATAACAATTCCCGCTATTGTTACAGAACCACATCCCCCCCATACTATTGTTATAGCCCTTTTTCACTATTATAAACCCATACATGGTTAGAGACAGAAGAGGACAAAAAACATGCAGCTATAAAGAGGATTTCTCAGTTCCAGGGTGAAGGGTTCCCTTTAATCTCTGCTGATACAGTTTAATGTTCTGCCTGGGTCACTACCTCCTTTTTTTTTTTTTACACTTTGAAACTTGCTGTGGCTTGAGACAACCACCTTTGGCATAATCACCTGCTGGTTTTATAATCTGGGCCCACACTGTTGGAAAAAGGAGTTTCAGTCTTTGCTTACTAACAATTCCTCACTGAACACAAATTCCAAAAAGATAAAGCTTTGATAAGCACCCACCAGAAAGTCACTTTGTGTACAAGTACTAAAGAATGCACCAAAACAAATTAAGGGGTTCACAGCCTCTTATCCCTCGAGGCAAAAGACTTGTAGTTCAAACACTGATGACACAGGTTTTAATGAAAGAAGAGCCCATTTATTTATCTATTCTGATCAGACATCACAGAAATTCAATTCTTATTATAGCAAAGGACAAAGCTGGACAATCCTAATCACCCCAAATTAAAGATACCTCTCAATTTCTTCTCTCTCCTGGGCCATTACACCAAACCTAGAGCAGAACTATATCCACCTTCAGGCCAGAAGAAACAACATAACAGCTTATTGATCTCTGGTGTAGACCCAAACCCACAAGTCATCAGGCAAGCAGGGATCACAGCCACTTGAAGCAGCTAACTATCAAAAGCCGTGCACTGGGTTTTTGGTCCCACACAAGCACACCTTTGGCAATTACCTCTACATAAAAAATGGACCAAACCACTCTCCTCACCAAAACAAACAAAAATACTATTAATCAGGTACGGGAGGAACACACCACACCCTGAATTGTACCAAAAAGACTACTATTTCTTGGCTGTAGGTAAATGCCCAATTACGTTCATTAATTCTTCATTTAGTGTCACTTGCCAGGTTTCAAAAGCCACCATCACATTCAATTCCGTAGATAAATGCGTTCAAAAGATAATACTTGCTGACAAATTGGCTGTTGACTAAACCTCACCACCACCACCATTATACTAGTCAAATCAGTGTTTGTGGCAAATGACTTAGACTTTTTATAAGTAAAATTTACCAAAGTAATGATAACTTCTAATTCTTTTTCTGAGGAAATCAAAGCAACACTCCAAAAAGGAAAGGTTAAAACTGAGCTCTCTGAAATACCTATTCAATGTGTTATGAACTAAGAACGGTGAAGTCAGAAGTGGAACTCAATTATCTTAAGAGATAAATGTTCTTTGCAATTAATTCCATTCAGCTCTTGCTCAGACCCCAACGCAATACAAAGCTGTCCTCACACAGTCTTCAGCCTTCTCTTAACCGATCCATCGACTGGAATAAAGTAACAGTGACCACAGCGGCGGACGATGATGGATGAAATTACAATTGAACTGGGGGCCAGGACACCCTAAGAGCGAGAGACTGAGGTGGGGCTGGAAACTATTTTCTGGCCTTCTCCCGCGTGCTGCTCCCGGGAAACCAACAGGATCCTGCACGCCCGGATTCGGCAGAGCCCTTGCCCGCGAGGTGGAGGGGTGGGGAGAAGTCAGCAGGGAGCCTTCTCAGGGACTCGGGTAGGGAAAGGGCTGGTGCGGTGAGAATCTCACCGGTGAGAGAACTTCCTAACCCCGGGTGGGGGCGGGGGGGGGGGGCGGACCGTCCCGGCAGCGGCGGGGGCGACCTCCTCTGCTTTCTCACAGTCATACATCTTTGTGTGTGGATTGTGCCGGGCTATGGGTCCTCGAGCAGCTGGCCGCGGGGGCCCTCCAGCGCAGGTCGGGAAGTCCTCCCGCCACCCGCTCGCTCCGCCGGGGCCCTCCCGGCCGGGACCCCCAGCCCCTCTCCACCACCCGAGAGTCTGAAGGTGGGCGAGTGGAGGAAAGCATCTCCGTGTGGGGATACCCGTTCCGCCACATCCACCCCCTCGCCGGTCTTTGTCCCGCCGGCAGCCCGGCTCTCCGCCGGAGTCTCCAGGGGAACCCCAGTCCTGGAGGCCTCGAGGGCCCGGGTCGCCTCAGCTTTGTTCGGTCAGCGGGGCGCGGGGACACGGACACTTACCGTACACCCCAGCGAGGAAAAGCAAGAGCAACGCAGACCTCCACCGCGGAGACTCTTTTGTGCTCCAGCGACGGGCCATAACCACGGCAGATGGAGAGAGAGAGGAGGAGATGGAGGAGGAGGGAGGAGGAGCTGGGGGTAGACGCCGCCGCCGCCGCCGCCGCCGCCGCCGCCGAGCCCCCGGCTGCTCCCTGCGCTCTCCGCGGCGGCGGGAGGGGGAGGGGAGGGGCCGCCGCCGCCCGCGCGCGCTCCCTCCTCCCTCCTCCCTCCGGCTCGCCTGCTCCCACCCCGGACGGTGCGAGAGCCCCACGCAGGGCGAACCTCCTGGGGGCAAGGGCAAGGAGCTTGCGCGCCGGCGCGAGGCGAGGGGGTGGCGGACGCGGGACTCTGGCCTCCCGCCGCTCGGGCTAGCCGGCGCCGCCACTCGCCAGACGGAGCGCGCGCCCATCCGTGCGATCGGCAATCCCTTGGCCCGCCTGCCTCGGTTCCCGCCCCGCGCTCCGCTGGACTTTCCAAGTCTGGGGCCGATTTCCCCGCGACTGGAGCCCAAGGAGCAAGGCAGCGCCAATCGATGAGAGAGCGTGCGAACGCCGACCGCTGGATGCCCAGGGGCTGGAGCGCGGGGTGGATGGAGGAGCTCGGTCGCTGTCCGAGGCCTGGGCTCTGGCCCAGCGGGTGGGGTGGGTACAAGTTGGGAGGCTGAAGGTGCTTCCATGTTGGCGGAGGCGTGGATGGTCTGAAGCTGAGAACTTATGAGTTCCTTCCTCTATCCCGTACCCCTACGTCTGCACTTGCGGTCGGCGCCGAGCTTGGAGTGCCGGCGGGCGCAAATTAGTGCGGCCAACCCGGCAGCTGGTCGGTCAGAGGGCAGTGTGGACTCCCACGCTCCAGGTGCCCGGAAGGAGTCGAGCAAGGCTTGTGCAGAGCCCCTCCAGTCTGGCGTGGAAGCCCCAAGAGGTTTAACATCTCACGCTGGGTCGGGGGCAGCTGGGCCAGGATGCTCAGCGGTGCTGGAGCCGACTTTCGAGGTAGATATATTGAGAGGAGGGTTCGCCCATCACGCTGCAGTTTCCCTAAAGCACTTCCCCACTCCCAACAAATGGGAGTCCTCCTTTACATAGATCCCCAGAACATTTTTCTAAGTACGTCTGTAGTGACGCTGGCACATCATACCTTACACCCTGTGTTTTTAGTGTTTGTCTACAACGTCTTATTTTTATTAGATTTTATCGTTGCCCTTTGTAAGCACTCTCCATGCTATTCATTGAAGACCTACACTGCACCATGCTGTCCTATTGACATAGGTTATCACTTTTTAATCCCAAACATCCTTGTGAGATAAATATTATCCATGTTTTATCTAAAAGAGAGAGAATAAATTACCCATGGCAAGTAAGTTGTTTGACACAGTTTTTCTCATTCCAAAGTCAAGAATGTTTCCCCTATACCACAGCAAACTCTCTAGCACAATGCTTAGTGCCTAGTAATGTGTCTGGAATTGGTGCCTGCCAGGGGCTTCGTGGTCTCCCTGACTTCAAGAATGAAGCTGCAGACCTTCCCGTGAGTGTTACAGCTCTGAAAGATGGCAGGGACCCAAACAGTGAGCGGTAGCAAGGTTTATTGTGAGGAGCAAAAGGGCTAAACTTCCACAATGTGGAAGAGGACCCCAGCTGCTGGTTGGTGGTGGCCAGCTTTTATTGTCTTGTTGTCCCCGCCCATGTTGCCCGTTTCTGTCCTATCAGAGTGCCCTTTTTTCAATCCTCCCCACGATTGGTTACTTTTAGGATTCTGCTGATTGGTACGTTTTACAGAGCGCTGATTGGTGCGTTTTACAGAGCGCTGATTGATGTGTTTTAAAATCCTGTTGTAAGATGGAAAGTTCCTCAAGTCTGCGCTCGACCCAGGAAGTTCTGCTGGTCTCACCTCTCAGTAAGTAAATGTTAAAATTTAAAATATACTTTCTGGGGAATACATTTAGGCTTTCCCTGTATCTCCTGCCAATTTACCCCCTTTTAAGTTTTTTTTTAAAAAACCACAAAAGATAAGAGAAAAATGTATTAATAAGTATTACAAAAATCTAATAATTAACAAATCTTATATCATCTGGCAAAAAAAAGCGACCAGCACTCCAAAAATGTCTTCCGTTCTGGAAAGAGGCAACTTCAGTGTTTTTCACTAAGCAAATTGCAGTTGTCTTTCCTAATTTTAGGAGTCTAAACTCCACTTTCTTGTTTCTTAAGATCGCTTTCTATAAATTGCGCTTCCATGAGAGCTGCGTTAAGAACAGGCCACAAGCAAAGTGATGAGGTTGACTGGACTGCATCCTCCCCTGTCCACTTTTAGTACCTTTCAAGGAACCCTGTCCCAAAGACGAGACACACAGTGCCCTCATCAGTTCCTGTCACACCCCTCCCACCCCTTCTCTTGCTCATCCACCCCAATATGTCTTCTCAGACTTGCCAGGTTATCAACTTTTGGGTATCTGGACCCCCATAACACTTACAATTTGGTGAGGACACCAAAGAACTTTTATTTATGTGGGTCATATCTATTGATATTTACCATTTAGAAATTAAAATAGAAAAAAAGTAAATTCATTTAAAATAAAACATGCATTACAAGTTTACATAACTCTGCTTTCCAAAACAAACACAAAAAATTAGTAAGAAGAGTGGCATTGTTTTTGCACTTCTATAAATCTCCCTAATGGCTGGTTTAATAGAAGACAGCTGGATTCTCATATCTGCTTCTGCATCCAATCTGTTGCAATATGTTGTTTTGGTTGAAGTATATGAAGAAAATCGAGACTCATGCAATGTATAAATTTGCAAAGGGAGAACCTCATGTACTTTCCTGAAATAGTCTTAGTGACACCCCCACTAACCCCCCCCACCACCAGAAAAACTTGCAGAAATGTAGATCCAGGTGTCTTTCTTAATGCCTTCAAAACCTAAGTATTTTGGTTTTTATTAGAAGTGCTCTAATAAGTATTCAATATTCACCAGTGAAGGGTATTTATATTTTATGATGGAAGATTTTTATTTATTGAAAACAATTCTAGTAGGATATCAGATGTTAATAAGCATCACAGCACAGAATAGGTACTCATTGTTACTCCCTTTTTCTCACCTAATCTACCTAGCTGGCCCTCTGGGCTGATACATCAAATTGTTCATCTGTGAGAAAGCACTTTGAAATTCAGAAAACTATAGCTATGCAGTGGTTAATATTGGTAACAATTCCATTGCAATTGTACTACTAGTTGATTTTGCTTGGCCAGTGTTCTGGACTGCATGATTTAAAGCATAAATCATGTCCCTGAGACACATATCATTCTTAATCTGAGTCCCCTGGATCCACAGATGGGCTTCAGTGAATCTTAAGCCTTCTGAAATTACATGAAGATTTTATGTTCATGTACTTTTATAGAGAGAAGACATTATTTTCAGCACATTCTTAAAATATTGTGTCAACCATTTTCTTAAAAGTTTGTGAAAAACTGAATGAGGCAACTGTTTGAGTTGCTGCTTGATCCTTTTCCAAGTGGTTCTGGAGCTCCTCAAGTACATGCAATTGGGAGTGGAGCAGTACAGGGACTGCTTCTTTTTCCCATGACATATTTTGAAAAGGGCTACAATCGTCCACTTTATGGAAACATGCCCTTAAATAATCAATCCTTTTGTTTGATTTTAAACTTTTCTTTTTTCCTTGTTTGGTTATCATCACATACAGTGGTCTAATTTTTATTTGTCACCAATTAAAATTTGCTCCATCCCAATGTAGACTCTGCTTCATTTAGTAGCATTTGAAAATCTCATCAACACTGAGGTTAGACTGGGGAGAATTATCACTCCCACTCTGAGAATCATCTTTTATTGGAAAGAAAATTGATGATAGTAGGTTTTCTATTTGGCATGCTGCCAGAGAAAGTTAAATCCTTTAACTCCCCCTCAAAGGAATATTGTGTTTAAAAAAGAAAAACAAATGAGAAAAAAAACATATAACTAACTAAAAGAAAGACAGTTTTTTAAGATTGAAGTTAAATAAATGAGATCCCTTTAGAAATGAATTCTAATTTCCACTGGAGTTGAATAATATAGGCCATCAAATGAGATCCATCAATCTAGGTAACTTCTGTGCCAGTTCACTAGCACATTTATTGTGGTTAAATATTCTGGGCTGTGACAGCATACCCAACATTGTACCAAGTGGTCAAAGATGTAATCCTGGCTCTAAATTAAATAATCCAAATCCAAATAGATTTAGTTTTGCCCTCACAAGCTCAACTTAATTGTAAAACCAGGCCACAGAGCATGCAATAACTTATAGTGGTAATAACATCTATCTCTTTAAACATATAAAACAATTGCCCTCACCAAGAAAAAAGAAGTAAAGGGAGCAGTAACTACAGACATTGGTATATATAAAGAGATACTCTGAACTTTTTTGTTGTCGTTTAACTGCTAAGTTTCAAAATGCACATAACTTTGTGTTTAAGTTCTCGTGATTGACTGAGGATATGAGCTAGAAATGTATGTAGGATGAAATCTCATTCCATGTCTCCCCATGAGCCCATCAGAAATGAATTGGCAGCTGTGATGGCAATCCAAAGGTTCTTTATAGGGAAATACTGCTAATTTCAGGCATATATAACTTATTTGTTTTTATTCTTCCTAAATCCAAAAAAGATTTGAGGTTCCCCAGTATATTTGGCAAATATAGTTACCCCTTAGTATATGCAGGGGATTGGTTCCAGGACACCTCCCCCTCCCATATAGCAAAATCCATGTTTACTTAAGTCCAGTGGACTCTATGGGACCAGAACCCACCTATATAACAGCAGCCTTCCTATATGCAAGTTTCACCCCATCAATATTTGATCTATGTTTGGTTGAAAAAAAAAATCCACATAAGTGGATCCAAGCACTTCAAACCTGTGTTGTTCAAGGGTCAACTATATAGTATACTGTAGTGGATAAAGGCTGACGTGGTTTGGATTCATGACCCCGCCCAAACCTTATGTCCAGTTGTAATCCCGAGTGTTGGAGGAGAGGCCTGGAGGAAGGTGATTGGATCATTGGGGTGGATTTCCCCCTTGCTGTCCTTGCAATAGTGAGTTCTCATGAGATCCGGTTGTTTAAAAGCATTTAGTATCTCCACCTTTACTCTCTTCCTCCTGCTCCAGCCATTTAGGATGTGTCTGCTTTCCCTTTGCCTTCTGCCATGATTGTTAGTTTCCTGAGGCCTCCCCTGCCATGCTTCCTGTACAGCCTGTGGAACTGTGAGTCAATTAAACCTCTTTTCTTTGTAAATTACCCAGTCTCAAGTAGTTCTTTATAGCAATGCAAGAACAAGCTATTACAAGGTATAAGCCTCAAGAATTTAACTATGCTGGGTTTGATTTAGGTGTTCAACCTTAGTAAAGAAGCTAACTTCTTGTACCTCATATTTCCTCCTATGAAACAGGAAAAAAGTGGGGGCTTCTTTGATCGTCTACATACCTTTGAGATAATAATTCCTAAAATATATTGAATGCCTATGGTATGCTATGTATTCAGTCCTCAAACAATCCTATGATTTTGATACTATGATTATCCCCATTTTTCAAAAGAACAAACAGGCACAGAGATATTCAGCAATTATCTCAAGATCACAGTAAATGGACAGCATTTAGACTCAGGCAATTTGATCCTAGAGCATGCTCTCTTAAATCATTTTACCAAGTTGTATGTAAAGCACTTAATACATCACCAGGCACCTGTGAGGTACTCAATAAATAGCAGCTACTGTTATTAAACATATAAATGACATAAGCAAAATGATCCTATTTTCTTATATCATACAATTTAAAATAAAATCTATGTAGTTATTTTTCTGTCTTATTCTGTTTCCCAGAAATAACCCATACTGACTCGAATTCTGTTTAAGCTGAATAGACATAAGCCTCTTTTAGATTTATTTTTTAAAGTTTTATTTCCTCAAATTTTTGAGAGTAACAAGTGAATATAAATTAGATGAATCATAAGTCTGGCTTTTTGCTGCTTGTAGTATTTTTTTCGTTGACCTTGGAGTCAGTATTTATAGTTTCCTTTGAAGATCAGAGAACCCTAGGTTGCTTATTGCCCTAATCTTCAGAAAAGATCTATGACAGATTTTTTCTGATCTCAAAGAATACATCAAATCATATGAAACTGCTCAGTTATCAGGCCATGAAAACACAGGTCATTTCTACCAAAGAATAGATTACTCCAGCTTCATCATGAAAAGAATATTCTCCTTGGAAATACCCAGGCTGGTTTGCATTTTGAATACATACCAGCTGTGATGGAAAAGAACAGTCTAAGCCTTTCGATTCCCAGAGTCCACTGCCTCACTTGCACAGCACAGGACATGAAAGAAATTGTGTCAAAAGCATTTCAATATAAAAATTTTATTCTTGTATTCAATAAAGCGAATTAAGTGAAAAAAGTTAAGCACTTTAGAACATGATGTTGGCTGGTTCTAGTCACCGGTGCACGTAACTCCAGTCACTACAATGTTTTTTCCTATGTAATTAGTAGCTCTGTTTAAGTACAGACACTCCTCAGATGGTAACTCCAATTTATAAATACCCATATATACACAGTTTCACAAAATACTTTCAGCTTTTAAATGCATGACTTAAAGGCATTTAATGGCAATGAACAGGTAGAGAAGAGACCTGTTATTTGAAGGTTGCCTCAGCTGGCCTGTGAGTGGGGAGGAAAGGGCAAGTCGCAGAGCAGCTGTGCTGACTGTGTTCCTTCTGGATTAGATTCTCAGCAGTTCTAACCTTCAGCACTCCAGAGACCGGGATATATAGGCACCAGGCTCCTCTGGACATTTTGCGCTTTATCATTGCCTCAGACAGGCAGAAGCAGTCACCCAGGCTGCCTGCCATGCACACTTATTCTTCCCCACTCACATCCGATCTTCCTGTTCAGTGGATGATGTCTTTCAAGAAGTCCGTTCTCACAGCATTGGCCACACTCATTACAATAGTTAACCAATTTCCCCACAAGCCTCTTCCTGCTGCCAAGGCATTTCATGGACACTGCTTGTAACTCTGAACAAATGGTGTTAAGAATTGAGACATGGACCTCTCTCTGAAGATGAGAGATGTACTCTGAATTCACTAATCCCATCTATAGCTTATTGATTGGTACATTTGCAGATATGGGGAGTAGAATCAGAATATTTGAATTCTCCTGTCTTCATTGAGGAAGAGAAATAAGGAAAGGGAGGAGGAAAGAAAGCTCCAGATCGACAGGGACTTTTGTGTTTTGTTCACTGGAAGCATCTGAAAGAAGGCCTGTCACCAAATAGATGCTCAGTAAATATTTATTCAGTGAATGAATAATGAAGCTCAAGAATTAAATAGATTCTTGGGGAAAATGAGAAGCAAAGCTATTAGGCAGGGGTAATGCAGTGAAAAGAGAGAGAGAGAGAGAGAAAGAGAGACAGAGAGAGAAAGATGACAGATACTTATCTAGACATTAGTGCCCGAGTGGCCTTCCAGTGAAAACTGCTAGGTTTGGAGCCCAGGCACAAAGGAAGTGAATCTTGGAGGCCTGATCTTAGGAACAGCCAATAAATATCACTGCAGGATGAGACCCACATATTTGTGCTGATACTCAAGATACTGCGTAATGAGGTTTTTTCAAAACACAAATCTGGTATTGAAGCCATAGTTTTCTATTATTTTACTGTCAATGTTAATATTTCCTCTATACTAGGTTGTGGGCTTTTTATAGTCTCAGCTGGCCTTATATGACCTATAAGTTGGATTCTACTTATTTTATTGACTATTAAAATAAACAGGACTTTTGTTCTGTAACTCAGCAGAAGCCCGTAGAAAAGAAGTCTTTTCAAAACATTCTTCAGAAAGCTGTGAGCTAACACTTTGCTTCAGATCTGCAGACAGATTCCAATTCTGTTGTCTATCAAGTTAGACTGTTCCTTGGAATTAGTCTAAGAGGTGATGAAATTAATACCCAGTGTGAAGTCAGGATCAGGGAGCAGAGAAGGGAACCCAGATAAGCAGACCTTTGCAGTGTAAATTCAAGATGTGTTCAATGCATTATGAATTTCTGGGTCATCAGTCACCAACATATGAGAATGATAAGTTTAAAGAGCCGTTTCCAACTTGGTGAAACTCCAAAATAAATTATCTTTATTATTCATCATTTGCTATTACCAATATTGTCTTCTATCCATCAATGTGTATTTGCTAAAATTGATAGTTCAGCAAAATAAAATCATTTCTCTGAAAATTAACTAGAATGTTATTGAGATTTTACTCATAATCCACTCTATATTTTTGAATACTTGAAATATGCTCAAGATTGTAGACAGTGTAGATGTTCACATTAGCAAACTCAATCACCAAACCGTGGTGGTTCTACTCTGTCAGGCTAGTCCTTGTAGACACAACAGAGCTTATAATCTAGTGGGGGAAACAGATATATCCATAAATATACACAATACTCATTCATTCAATAAATATTTATTGAGCACCTACTATGTGCTGGTGATTGTTTCAGGTGCTGGGACTGTTCAGTGAACAAACATGGTAACAGTAGAGATACATATGTGTACGATAACGCCAGAACCGCAGGGGAGAATTAGAGTTTTCACAGAGGAAAAACACTTGATTTGAGAAATGAAGAATGAGTAGGAGACGGCCAGTAAAGAAGGAGATTTGCGAGGGGTAATACAAAAGCCTTGAAGGCAGAGGAACATCAAGTAGAGATAGGAGAAGAGAACAGGGTGTGTTCTGGGAAAATAAAGTAGTTTGGTATTGCTGATTCAATAGGTGTAGAAGAAGGTGAAGAAATCAAACTATAATCAGGAATTACATCACCAAGGATTATAAGTGACATGCAAATAAATGTGGTTTTATTTTGTATGATGCAGGATTTGGGGAGCCTTGAAAGAATTTTGAGCAGAGGAGTCAGGCTCCATTTTGATAGAGCCCAGCATGGGAGGAAGTGGAAAGGTGGAGAGCAGTCTGGAGGAGGTTACAGACAGCAGCGAGGAGATGAGATGGACTGAGGAGTGCCCGGGAGCAGTAGGAATGGAGAGTAGAGAACACAGTCAATGGTTGTGTAGCAGATAGAATTTAAGACTCTCAGATTTGTAGTTTGAGCAACTAGATGGAGTGAAGTGGGAGAAGAGGACAGAGAAAATAATGAGTATAACTTAGAACCAGCACAAGTAGAGAAATTCAACAGGCGGTTGGGTATACTGTGTATTTCAGAGGAGAAAAATGGGCTCAAGGTAGAAAATGATTGGCATTGATAAGATTGCTTCTGGAGAGGATGAAGTTTCCCTTAGAGAATATGGAAGACATCAGTATTGCAGGGGTCAGAGATGGTAGAGGAAGAGGAACTGACAATAAGAGGAGAGAGAGAAGGTATGGCCAGTGGGTGGGAAGAGATGAAGAAAAGTCTGGTATCATAGACACCAAGTAAAGAAATTTTTACAAAAAGAGGAAAGATAAAGTGTGTCTGTGCCAGAGAAAGCTCAAGTAATAAAAGGTCAAGAGGTGAAGAGGAACTAACAGAATTGCCTACAAGAAAGTCTAATGCTCTTATCCAGAGGCCTCTACAGAAACTTCTTTGGCCTTTGATTTAGATCAGAGCTGAATTCTTGGTGATCTTTATTTATTTTTTTTCTGATTTCATCAAGAATTTTGTCCTTTTTTCTTTTTTTCCTCTCAGCCTGTTAGGTTACAGCATTATCCATTTTGAAGTTAAACTCAGGGATTTCTAAATTTGGCGTGGACCCTGGATACAACATTGAAGTATGTAGTTTGTCTTCAACACCCAATGGTTCCTTTTTTATTACTCCTCTGTTCTCCCCAGCCTTGCTTGCATTCTCTTTCTTTGACTTCAGGCTCTCAATTTGTTGATGCTTTCTCACCCTCTCCCTTCCTCTATCAGAAATGATTCCTGGCAAAAAACAAAAGACAAAAAACAAACAAAAAAAACTTTATAAACAAATCCACCTTGAAGCCAAGTACGGTTACTCCTCTAGAGTATTTATAATTTGATTGGTCATTAGTGGAAGTGTCAGGGTGGAGAGATTTGGGGTCAGGGATGTTTCCCCAATTCCCTTCTAAGGTGACCCCTTACTGCACAGCAATCCTTCCCTGAGGTAGAAGACAAGTTGGTGCAAGAATGCCTAATTATTTCTCTTAGAACCATGCTACACCTTTAGGAGACTTAAAGGTCACAAACATTTATTATATCAGTAATGTTCTTTTTGGAAATTATATTGTTGGCTGATAGTATTTCAGTGTACTCAGTTGCTAACATAATAGCCAAAGAATATGTATCCTTTATCTTGTTTAATGCCAATTACTCTGTCGCTATTTTGCTTGGCGCTATTGGAATAACTTCAAATGTGATGTGGGACAGACGAGTTCAGCTCTACAGAGGCCAAATATATCTATGTCTACTGAATCAGCTGTTCCCTATTACATTTTTTAAGCAGTATTAATAACTGATTTCTGTACAGCCAAGTAGTTTGATCATGCTTTTACTTTAATTCAGTTGTTTAGAAAGGGAAAACAATCTCATTAATCATTTTTAAGATTAATTTTATGTGTGCAGTTAGTATAGATACCATGTTTCCTAAAACAGTCTTTGCCGAAGTTCTCTGATTGGAAAAAAATAATAGCTCCGTGAGTGAAAAAATTTTACTGTTGTGAACTTCGTTTTTAAAAGTAAAGGTAGATAACAAGAGGATTTGCCTATTCTGATATGAGTGGAAAACTCTGTTAACTTTTGTTCAGTGTATCATTTAAAGGGTATTATACTTTCATGGATATGTTTCTATCTCATGTAAATTATTTATGCTCTTAATCCTTTGTTAACGTTTAAGCCTCAGGGAACAAGTTTACTAATAAATGCTTGTGTAAAAATATTCTTTCACCAAAAGAGAGGAGAAAGAGTACAAGCCCAAAGATATCCTAACCATCAAAGGCCCATTATCAGAGGCATGTGTGGACCAGCGAGCTCATCCTGGCCAGAATGCTCAGTCTTAACACTCCTCATGGGCAGGAAGCAGTGGATTAGCAATGCTTTCCGTTTAAGTTTAATTTGTGTTGTGTAATAAATGCGAAGGAAAATCTTTAGTACGTCCCTTAATAGTCTCACTAGAATAGATTGGGTGAACTGATAATGACTACAGTATTTAAAGAAAAGTACTCTCTAAGAAATAGAAGCATTACTCCAAACGAATGATGAGAAATTTATTATCAGAAAAGAGAGCTAGGCACAGAAATGTAGAAATAGAAATAATCTACTCAGGACCTGGTGTGATTGTATTTTCTCTGAGGTGTTGTCAAGGACCATTAAGCAGAAGAGGCATTTATAGAATCATAAGACTGTCAGAACTGAAAGGGTCATCTTTAGTCCAATCTTCTAATTTTACAGGTGAGAAAACCCAGGCCCATTTTTATAAGGGTAATAATACCTGTGAATTCTGTTGAGGGACAGGCATTCTTGGGGAAATGGGGACCTAGAAGTAGACCTTGGGCAGAGGTGGGGGAGGAAAGACAGACTGGTTTTCAGAAACGAAACCCAAAGTCCCGGAGAGAGCATGGCACAAAGCCAGGCGCAGTGGCTCATACCTGTAATCCTAGTACTTTGAGAGGCTGAGGCAGGCAGATTGCCTGAGCTCAGGAGTTCGAGACCAGCCTGGGCAACATGGCAAAATGCTGTCTCTACTAAAAATACAAAAAATTAGCAGGGTGTGGTGGCAGGCGCCTGTAGTTCCAGCTACTTGGGAGGCTGATTCAGGAGAATCGCTTGAACTCAGGAGGCGGAGGTTGCAGTGAGATGAGATCGCATCACTGCACTCCAGCCTGGGCAACAGAGTGAGACTCTGTCTCCAAAAAAAGAAGAGCATGGCTCATGAAGGGCTGAGAAGGCAGGAGTATTCCAATGCATGGATAGCCCATAGCTGTTACTGGGAGGCCAATCTGTTGGCACGTGTACATCTAGATAGGTAGTGAACCCTGAGCAAGTAGGTGAGGACTTAGTTATTTATCTTCAATCTAGAGGCAGATGTCTTGACCCTAGAAAGAAGGGAAGTCTAACAAGAGCAAGACAAGGATTCAATCCCAGAAAGACTGGGATGCCAATTAGGTTAAAAATAGATAATCAGCATCATTAGACTGGATGTTCAAAGTGAGTATTGCAGCTTTGGAGCAAGAGAGATTCCTAGTACTGGGGCACAGGGTCAGAACTCACAGAAACAAAGTAGAAAAATGGTGTGTTCCAAGATGCTAGGGTAGAAGCCCCTACATTCTTCTTAAGAAAAGGATTTTTCTAAGAAACCCTAGTATGTGGAAATTCAGTGGTTCCAGTTGTGAGAATAGAGCTTCAAATCCCAAGAAAATACATTTAGACACTACTAACATCCTGGACTCAACTTAGTTTAAAGCAATTTTTGTGCATTTTCAGGTTATTTTTCACATTTAATAAATGTCTTAGTCCATTCAATTTGCTATAAAAATACTGTAGACTAAGTGGCTAGTAAACAATTATTTCTCACAGTTCTGAAGGTTGCAAAGCCTAAGATGCTGGCAGATTCAGTATCTGGTGAGGGATTGCCTCCTGATTCACAGTCAGCAGTCTTTTTGCTGCAACTTCACATGGCGGGAGGAAGTGAAGGAGGTCTCTGGGGTCTGTTTTATAAGGACAGTAATCCCGTTTATGAGGTGTCTTCTCTCAAGACCTAATTACCTCCCACAGGCCCCACCTCCAAATACCATCACATGGTCGTTAGGATTTAACATACTAATCTTGGGTGTTGGGAAGGAGACACAAACATTCAGTCTAAGACAATAGATGAACCTAATTTAGGGATTTTACTGTAGCAGTTCTCAAATATAACTTGTATTAGCAACATAGGAATAAAGAAGTAGAAGAAAGCTTGTTCTTTCATTCCTCATTAATAGTATTATTTGTTCTCATGCATGAATTTAATAACAGAACTTTGAATAGTGCCTCTTGCTTTTATTTCCAGCAAAAAGAGAAAAGTGAAGATCAATGAAAATGTAATTAGAATACTATACCAGATTTCAGATAAGTGGAATAATCTGTGTTCTTTGAAAATTAATGTTACTCAGTTCAGCATTTGCTTAGACCCTACCCTGTGAAGGAGCTTTGGACTGAAGGTTAACATGGTGTGATGGTTAATGTTATATGTCAACCTGACTAGGCTGTGTGGTACCCAGTTGTTTGGTCAGACACTAGTATAAATGTTACTCTAAGGACTTTTAAAAATATATATAATTAACATTTAAATCAATAGACTTTGAGTAAAGCAGATTACCCTCCATGATGTGAATGGGCCTCTTCCAATCAGGTAAAGGCCTTAAGAACAAAGACCGAGGTTTCCTGAAAAAGGAATTCTCCTCAGTACTGCAACATAGAAACTGTGTGAGCCTCCATCCTGCTGCCCTGTGGAATTTGGACTCAAGACTGCAACATCAACTCTTGCCTGAAATTCCAGCTGCTGATTTGTCCTACAAATTTCAGACTTGACAGTCTTTACAATCACATGAGACAATTTCTTAAAATCAATCTCTATCTATATATTTATCATCCATTTATCTATCCTTTTGGTTCTGTTTCTCTGGAAAACCCTGGCTCATGCACGTGGCCTGTTTTCACACTGAAAATCAGTCAAATGCAAAAAAATCTTCAACATCACAAGTATAATAGCTTTGTCTGGTTAGGCCAGAAGCATTTGGATTTCTTTTTTAAGTGTTATCAGGAAAACAACACATCTCGATACATTGTACTTCAATTTCCCATGCCAAGACTTGATTGGTTTCATCTAAATTTGAATCACAATACATCCTGCATCTACTGAATCTCTGCCATTTTTCCTTTCAGGAGTTCTTTAAGCCAAGTTTTAGTGGGAGCGTGTGAAAATAACTCTAAGGCCATGGCAAATAGAAAAATCTGATAATTTAAAGGGCACTTTGATGAGTAGCTTAGATCATCATGAATTATGCCAGGCATTTATTTTAAAAATGGTATCAAGTTGAGCAACTGATTTGTTGTTTGCCATCAATTTCAAAACATTTAATTAAACTAGGGATTTAAAAAATACCCTTTCCATCCATATTTTTATGACGTCTTAATAGTTGAATGTAACCTAAAAGGATCTCCAATTCTCACTTACTGGTTTTGCAAATTGGGTACAGAAAAATTAAATGATTGTGAGTAGTGATTTATTCTCAACCAACAGCCAGATTGAAGTTTTGTAAACATGTCAAATCATGTCAACCTACTCAAAAATCTCCAAGGACTTCCTAACTCACTCTGAGAGAAACTGAAGTCCTTTCAAGTTGTACAAGCCACCCCTTGAGCTGCAACTTCCTTCTATGACCCCGGTTACCACTTTGACTTCATCTCTTAGCATTGTCTTCCTAGTAAGAAAGAGACAGAGAATGAAAGAGAGAGAGAGAAAAATTTTTGATGAATTGGCTCATGCAGTTGTGGGGGCCAGCAAGTCTGAAATCTGAAGGCCAAGTTGGCAGGCTGGAGACTCAGGGAAGAGTTGGTATTGAAGCTCAAATTCAAAGGTAGTCTGGAGGCAAAATTCTCTTTACCTGGGGGAACTTCAGTTTTTGCTCTGAAGGCCTTTTACTGATTGAATTAGGCTCACCTACATTATGGAGGCGAATTTGCTTTACTCAGAGTCTACTGATTTAAATGTTAATCTCATCTCAGAAATACCTTCAAAAAATCTAGCAACATCTAGATTAGTGTTTGATGAAATATCTAGATTCCATGGCCCAACCAAGTTGACACATAAAATTAACCATCACAATAGTATTATGTGAAGAAATGAGAATCAAACTTAAGTGGAAATGGAAAGGAGAAGGAAGGAAGAATGGTGTGGAAGCAGTAATGGGAAACAAGGGGACATGTACTCCATATCCAGTCTGACTTAATGCTGGGTCAATTTGCTACTTAACTAGAGAGTTGTATTGTCCTGTTACATAGGAATGAGATTGGCTCCTGAATCAGGAAACAAAGTAACCAGATAGTTGTAACACATCTTCAGTTGTTAGAGCAAGTTAGGGCACTATAGCTCAGATCATTGACATTCTAGCCATATATGTTGAATATACTTGCTTAATTGTTATAATACTTTGCCTGTTTTCCTAATACCACATATAAAACACTACATGAGATATTTATCACATGTGTTAGAACATAGAAGTATTCTCTATGCTTATGTTTACTCAACATATATTTTTATATTTTCCCTACTTCCTGTTTTTAAACTGTAAAAATGGTTCTAGAATATCATGTGATAATGAGTACTGGGCATTTGACTTTAATAATAGCAACATTGGTAATGATTATGAACTGTCTTCTAATGGCACCATGAATATCATTCAAGGACTGATTCATGTGTCATTTCTAGGCATGAGATCCTAGAAATGTTAATATTCTACCAACTTCACTACAGCAAATAGGACTAAATATGTCATTATATAATCTGTGATATGCTAGCCTAGCATATCAAACTAGTCCAACAAGAAGTTACCATCCCAATTTTTAGTGTTACATTATGCTACATATACATTACCCATTTTTAGCTCCAGATATGTGAATATTTTTGTTATGATTATGGTGAAGACCACCCATTGACTAAGTCTGGTTTTCTTAGAAGGAAATATGTGTATTTCCTATTACACAGTTGCTATTTGACAAACCTTCCAAGCAGAAGTGTACAACTGTGAATCCAAAGACCTTTCTCTTCATTTTGTGAAATTTCTGACAAATTCATCAGTAAATGATTTTGTTATGGTCATATATTTGTTCTGTTTCACTGTTGTTTTTGTTGTTTTCCTGTTTCTTTCGAATATGCTTTCTTCTTGCTTCTCCTGGTCAGGTTTGAGATAGGAGCTTCTTTGATTACTACTCCCTTATAAATATTATTTGAGCAGTGATTTTTTACAAAAGTTACTTTTGCATAATACTCATAATAACCACCATTTATTGAATACCCACACTGCTCTTTATGCATATGAATATTGTTAATATCCATGATTTTAACAATTGAGGTAACCAAAGCTTAGAGAGGTAGAGAAACTTATGTAAGATGTCACAACTAATAAATGGCAGGGAATGATTTGAACCCATCTGTTAGACTCTGAAGTCCTTGTTCTTTCTACTATGTCATGCTGCATACACTAGCTCATTTTATCTTTTTAGCAATAACAAGTGCTGACATTTTTTGAACACTTAATATGTACCTGTTTTACACATTTGACATATATTATGTCTTTAATCCTTAAATAGCCTTACAAGGTAGGGACTGTTATCTTTCCTTTGTAAAAGAAGAAATTGAGGCACAGGAAGAATAGGTAACGTGCCAAAGTCAGATAACTAGTTACTGGTGGAGGTTGGGTAAGTAAAGGAGATGTCATTATGATTCCCATTTTATAGAAGAAGAGACAGATTCACAGAGATCAATGAGTGGTTCATGTTTACAGAGCTGGTAAGTGGCAAAATTGAGTCTTGTTGCTCTTCTGGTTCCAAATTTCATGGCTTTAACAAGGATAGTATAAAATTATTTTTTTAAAAATAGAGTTTTTAATGGATATTGAAACATAGAAGAGCTGTTTAATGAGAACTCTAAGCATTTGCTGTACATAAATCTTAAATGAAGTGAACACAAACTAGGGATACAGAGGAAACACTAAAAGCACTAAATAACCCTTTCACACCATGAAGGATAACTGTGGGCCATTGAGAAAAAGTAATAAAAGACAGCCCCACCAAGCGTGCAGAAATCAGAAATTAGATTAGTCTTCGGAAACAGGTGTAACTAGCAATTGTAAAGATATTTTTAAATCTATGCGTTAAGGATAACCATTTAACTCAACATCTTTCTTTTCCCTTTTCACCATGTTTAATAGCCAAATAACTTTGGTCACTTCTTTCAACATTTGAAATGCAAGCAATCATGGCTTCATCAGTATAATGCTGTGAAGTTTGTAAAACAAAACTTGAGACCCTGAAAGAATCAATTTCTAAACTCCAAATTCCTCCTCGCTCCTATCTTTTAAGGAGTGAGTATAACTATTTACTACCAACAGTAAGTATCAGCAGTAAATGAATTTTCATTTAGGCAGAACTTGTTCTCAGTTCTGATTATCTGAGTAATGTGCTACGATCTCTAGTAGTCATGGCAAACTTGCCAAACTTTCCAGCCTGGCAAACTGTGCACTCATTTAATCACATGTCCAATGGGACAACAACAACAAAATTTGAGACAAAGGAACAATAATAACACAGAAATTTATACTCATATAGGAAGTCAGATTTTAATTTTAAAACACTTTAAATATTATAAACAATAAAATGGAGGGGATTATGAGTCTGGTGCAGGTTAGGTGAAACAATGCAATTACCCATCTGAAGGAATCTGTGTTACTAAATTTATATCATTACTGAATCACTCTATGTGGCATGGAGTGTATTTTTTAAATTTTTATTTGCGGTTCAGAAGCATATGTGCAGGTTTTGTCATATAGGTTGATATGGTTTGGCTGTGTCCCCACCTAAATCTCATCTTGAATTGTAGCTACCATAATCCCCACATGTCATGGCAGGGACCTGGTTGGAGGTAACTGAATCATGGGGGCAGGTTTTTCCCATGCTGTTCTCATGATAGTAAGTATTATGAGATCTGATGGTTTTATAAAGGGCAGTTTCCCTGCACATGGTCTCTTGCCTGCTGCCATGTAAGATGTGCCTTTGCTTCTCCTTCACCTTCCACCTTGATTGTAAGGCCTCCACAGCCATGTGGAACTGTGATTTCATTAAACCTCTTTTTCTTTGTAAATTACCAAGTCTCAGGTGTTTCTTCACAGCAGTATGAAAATGGACTAATTCAGTAAATTGGTACTGCAGAGAGTGGGGCGCTGCTGTAAAGATACATGAAAATGTGGAAGTGACTTTGGACCTGGGTAACAGGCAGAAGTCAGAACAGTTTGGAGGGCTCAGAAGATGATGGGAAGATGTGGGAACATTTGGCACTTCCTAGAGACTTGTTGAATGACTTTGACCAAAATGCTGATAGTGATATGGACAATAAAGTCCAGACTGAGATGGTCTCAGATGAAGATGAGGAACTTGTTGGGAACTGGAGTAAAGGTCACTCTTGCTATGCAAAGAGACTGGCAACATTTTGCCCCTATCCTAGAGATCTGTGGAATCTTGAACTTGAGAGAGATGATTTGGGGTATCTGGCAGAAGGAATCTCTTAAGCAGCGAAGTGTTAAAGAGGAAGCAGAGCATAAAAATTTGGAAAATTTGCAGCCTGATGATGTGATAGAAAAGAAAACCCTATCTTCTGGGGAGAAATTCAAGCCAGCTGCAGAAATTTGTATAAGTAATGAGGAGCAGAACATTTGTCATCAAGACAATGGGGAAAATGTCTCCAGGGTATGTTATAGACCTTCATGGCAGCCCCTCCCATCACAGTCCCAGATGCCTAGGAGGGAAAAATGGTTTCCTGGGCTGGGTCTAGGCCCCCCTGCTGATGTGTGCAGTCTTAGGACTTGGTGCCCTGCGTCCCAGCTGCTCCAGCTGTGACAGAGGGGCCCAAGGGACAGCTTGGGCCATGGCTTCAGACAGTACAAGCCCCAAGCCTTGGCAGCTTCCACATGGTTTGGTCCTGCAGGTGCAGAGAAGAAACGAATTGAGGTTTGGGAACCTTTCCCCAGAATTCAGAGGATGTATGGAAACACCTGGATTTCCAGGCAGAAGTTTGCTGCAGGAGTGGAGCCCTCATAGAGAACCTATGCTAGGGCAGAAGGAAATATGGGGTCAGAGCCCCCACACAGAGTCCCCACTGGGGCACCACCTTGTGGAGCTGTGAGAAGGTGGTCACTGTCCTCCAGATCCCATATTGGTAGCTTGCACCATGTGCCTAGTAAAGCTGCAGACGCTCAGTGCTAGTGTGTGAAAGCAGCCTGAAGGGGGGCTATACCCTGCAAAGCCACAGGGGCAGAGCTGCCCAAGACCATGGGAACCCACCTCTTGCATCAGCATGACCTGGATGTGAGACATGATGTCAAAGGAGATCATTTTGGAGCTTTAAGATTTGACTGCCCCACTGGATTTTGAACTTGCATGGGGCCTGTAGCCCCTTCATTTTGGCCAATTTCTCCCATTTGGAATGGGTGTGTTTACCCAATGCCTGTACCCCCGTCGTATCTAGGAAGTAACTAACTTGCTTTTGATTTCACAGGCTCATAGGCAGGAGGGACCTGCCTTGTCTCAGATGAAACTTTGGACTGTGGACTTTTGAGTTAATGCTGAAATGAGTTAAGACTTTGGGGAACTGTTGGGAAGGGATGGTTTTGAAATGTGAGGGCATGAGATTTGGGAGGGGCCAGGGACAGAATGATGTGGTTTGGCTGTGTTTCCACCTAAATTTCATCTTGAATTGTAGCTCCCATAATTCCCACATATTGTGGGAGGTGCCTGGTGGGAGGTAATTGAATCATGGGGATGGGTTTTTCCCATGCTGTCCTCATGATGGTGAATAAGTCTCATGAGATTTGATGGTTTTATAAAGGGCAGTTCCCCTGCACATGGTCTCTTGCCTCCTGCCATGTAAGACGTGCGTTTGCTCCTCCTTCACCTTCCGCTACGATTGTAAGGCTTCCCCAGTCACGTGGAACTGTGAGCCCATTAAATCTCTTTCCTTTATAAATTACCCAGTCTTGGGTATGTCCTTATAGCTGTGTGAGAACAGATTAATACATAGATAAACTGCATGTCATGTAAGTCTGGTGTACAGATAATTTTGTCAAATGAGTAATAAGTATAGTACTCAATAGGTATTTTTTCTGATCTTCTCCCTCCTTCCACCTTCCACCCTCAAGTAGGCTCCAGTGCTTGTTGTTCCCCTCCTAGCATCCATATGTTCTCACCTATCAATAAGAACATGTGATACTTGGTTTTCTGTTCCTGTGTTTTTTGCTTAGGATAATGGCCTTCAGCTCCATCCATGTTGCTGCAAAGGACATGATCTTGTTCTTTCTTTATGGCTACACAGCATTTGTAGTGTATATGTACCACATTTTCTTTTTTCAGTCTACTGTTGATGGGCTTTATATTGGTTCTGTGTCTTTGCTATTGTGAATAGTGCTGCAATGAACATACACATGTATGTGTCTTTATGGTAGAATAATTTATATTCCTTTGGGTATATACCCAATAATGGGATTGATCGGTTGAATGGTATTTCTGTTTTAAGTTCTTCAAAGAATTGCGACATTGCTTTCCACAATAGCTGAGCTAATTTACAATCCCACCAGCATGTATAAGCATTCCCTTTTCTTTGCAGCCTCACCAGCATCTATTATCTTTTGACTTTTTAGTAATAGCCACCTGACTGGTATGAGATGATATCTCGTTGTGGTTTTTATTTGCATTTCTCTAATGATTAATGATATTGAGCATTTTAAAATATGCTTGTTTCTGCTTGTATGTCTTTCTTGAAATGTGTCTGTTCATACTCTTTGCCCCCCCTCCTTTTTTTTTTTCTTTTTGAGACAGGGTCTGGCTCTGTCATACAGGCTGCAGTGTAGTGGCACAATCATGGTTTACTGCAACCTCTGCCTCCCTGGCTTAAGAGATTTTCCTTCCTCAGCCTCCCAAGTAGCTGGAACTACAGGCTCATGCCACTGTGCCCAGCTAATTTTTTTATTTTTTGTCGAGACAGGGTTTTACCATGTTGCCCAGGCTGGCCTTGAACTCCTGAGCTCAGGTGATCTGCCTGCCTCAGCCTCCAGCCTCCCAAAGTGCTGGGATTACAGGCATGAGCCCCTGCACTTGGCCCTTTGCCCACTTTTTAATGAGGTTTTTCGGTTTTTGTTGTAAATTTGTTTGAGTTCCTTATATAGTCTGGATATTAGATCTTTGTCAGATGTGTAGATTGCAAATATTTTCTCTCACTCTGTATATTGTTTGTTTACTCTGTTGATAGTTTCCTTCTTGAAACTAAAGAGCTTTGCAGAAGCTCTTTAGTTTAATTAGATCCCATTTGTCAGTTGTTGCTTTTGTTACAATTGGTTTTGGTGTCTTCATTATGAAATTTTTGCCAATTCCTGTGTTAAGAATGGTGTTTCCTAGGTTATCCTCCAGGGTTCTTACAGTTTTAGGTTTTACATTTAGGTCTTTAGTCCATCTTGAGTTGAATTTTGTATGTGGTGTAAGGTATGAGTCCAGTTTCAATCTTCTGTATATGGCTACCCACTCATTCTAGCACCGTTTATTGAATCCTTTCTCCATTGCTTGTTTTTATTTTTTGTCAAAGATCAGATGGTCATGGGTGTGCAGCCTTATTTCTGGGCTCTCTATTATGTTCAGTTGGTCTATGTGTCTGTTTTTGTACCTGTATCATGCTGTTTTAATTACTATAGCCCTATAGTATAGTTTGAAGTTGGGTAATATGATGCCTCCAGCTTTGTTCTTTTTGCTTAGGATTGCCTTGGCTATTTGGGCTCTTTTTTGGCTCCATATAAATTTTTAAATACTTTTATTTTTCTAATTCTGTGAAGAATGTCATCAGTAGTTTGATAGAAAAAGCATCAAATTTGTAAATTGCTTTGGGCAGGCAGTATGGCCATTTTAACAATATTGATTATTCGTATCCATGAAAATGAACTGTTTTACTATTTGTTACAAGTGTCATTTCTGATTTCTTTGAGTAGAGTTTTGTAATTCTTGCTGTACAGCTCTTTCACCTCTCTGGTTAGCTATATTCCTGGGTATTTTATTCTTTTTGTGGCAATTGGAAATAGGATTCTTTTTGTTTTGTTTCCTCTTGCCTGATTCCTCTGGCCAGGATGTCCAATACTGTGATGAATAGGAGTGGTGAGAAAGGGCAACCTTGTCTTGTGCTAGTTTTAAATGGGGAATGATTCCAGCTTTTGCCCATTGATTATGATGTTGGCTCTGGGTTTGTCATGGATGGGTCTTATTATTTTGAAGTATGTTTCTTCAGTGTCTAGTTTACTGAGGATTTTTTTTTTACATGAAGGAATGTTGAATTTTATTGAAAGCCTTTTCACATTTATTTAGATTGTCATGTGGTTTTTGTTTTTAGTTTTGTTTATGTGATGAATTACATTTATTGATTTGTGTATGTTGAACCAATTTTACATCCCAGGGATAAAGCCTACTTGATTATGGTGGATTAGCTTTTTATGTGCTGTTGGATTTGATTTGCTAGTATTTTGTTGAGGATTTTTGCATCTATGTTCATCAAGGCAATATTGGCCTTAAATTTTCCTTTTTTGTTGTGTTTCTGCCAGGTTTTGGTATCAGGATAATACTGGCCTCATAGAGTGAGTTGGGGAGGAATCCTTCCTCCTCAATTTTTTGGAATAGTTTCAATTGAAATGACATCAGTTCTTCCTTATACATCTGGTAGAATTAGGCTTTGAATTCGTCTGGTCCTGAGCTGTTTTTTGGTTGGTAGGCTTTTTAATATGGACTCAATTTTGGAATTCATTGCATTCCAAATGTTCCATTATGGTCTGTTCAGGGATTCAATTTCTTCCTAGTTCAGTCTTGGGAGAGCATATGCATCCAGGAATTTATCCATTTCTTCTGAATTTTCTAGTTTGTGTTCATAGAGGTGTTCATAAATAGTCTCTAATGGTTTTTTTTAAAATTTCTGTGAGGTCAGTGGTAATGTCCCCTTTATAATTTCTAATTGTGTTTGTTTGCATCTTCTCTCTCTTCTTTTCTTTATTAGTCTAGCTAGCAGTCTATCTATCGTTTTAATGTTTTCAAAGAACCAAGTCCTGGATTCACTGATTTTTTGTGTGTGTTGTTTTTCATGCCTCAATTTCATTCAGTTCAGCTCTGATTTTGGTTATCGCTTGCCTTCTGCCAGTTTGGGATTGGTTTGCTCTTAGTTCTCTAGTTCTTTTAGTTGTGATATTAGGTTATTAATTTGAGATCTTTCTAACTTTTGGATGTGGACATTTAGTGCTATAGACTTCCCTCTTACTGCCTTAGCTGTATCCCAGAGATCCTGGTATATCATATCTTTGTTCAAATAATTTCTTGATTTCTGCCTCAATTTTATTGTTACCCAAAAGTCGTTCAGGAGCAACAGGTCATTTATTTTTCATGCAATTATATGGTTTTGAGTGATTTTCCTAGTCTTGATTTCTATTTTTATTGTGCTGTGGTCCAAGAGTGTGGTTGGTATGATTTTGGGTTTTTTGGAATTTTCTGAGTATTTTTTAAATTTTGAATCATGTGGTCAATTTTGGAGTACTGCAATGTGACGAGAAGAATATATATTCTGTTGTTTTGGGGTGGGGAGTTCTGTAGATGTCTATTAAGTCCATTTGGTCAAGTGCTGAGCTCAGGTCCTGAATATCTTTGTTAATTTTCTGCCTCAATAATCTAATACTGTCAGTGGGATGTTGAAATCTCCCACTATTATTCTGTGACAATCTAAGTGTCTTTGTAGGTCTCTTAAGAACTTGCTTTACGAATCTGGGTGCTCCTGTGTTGGGTGCATAAATGGTTAGGACAGTTAGATCTTCTTGTTGAATTGAACCCTTTACCATGCCCTTTCTTGTCCTTTATGATCTTTGTTGGTTTAAAGTTCATTTTGTCTGGAATAAGGATTGCAACCCCTGCTTTTTTCTGTTTTCCCTTTGCTTGGTAGATTTTCTCCATCCCTATGTTTTGAGCCTAGGGATGCCACTGCATGTGAGATGAGTCTTTTGAAGATAGCATACTATTGGGTATTGGTTCTTTATCTAGCTTGCCACTCTGTGTCTTTTAATTGGGGCATTTAGCCTGTTTGCATTCAAGGTTAGTATTGATATGTGCAGATTTGATCTTTTCATTGTGTGGCTATCATGCAGACTTGTTTGTGTGGTTCCTTATAGTGTCACTCATCTGTGGGCTTAAGTGTGCTTTTGTAGTGGCTGATAATGGTATTTCCTGTCCATATTTATCACTCCTTTCAGGACTTCTTGTAAGATAGGTCTGATGGTAATAAATTCCTTCAGTATTTGTTTGTCTGAAAAGGATCTTATTTCTGCTTCACTTCTTAATCTTAGTTTGGCTGGGTATGAAATTCTTGTTTGGAAACTTTTTCCTTTAAGAATGCTGAATACAGACTCCAAATCTATTCTAGCTTTTAGGGTTTCTGTTGAAAAACTGCTATTAGCCTGAGGGGGGTTCTCTTTGTAGGTGACCTGCCCCTTCTCTCTAGCTGGCTTTAACATTTTTCTCTTTCATTTCAACCTTGGATAGTCTGATTATATGTATCTTGGGGATGGTTTTTTTGTGTAGTATCTCACAGGGATTCTCTGCATTTCCTGGATTTGAATGTTGGCCTCTCTAGTGAGGTTGGGGAAGTTCTCATGGACAACATCCTAATATATGTTTTCCAAGTTACGTGCTTTCTCCCTGTCTCTTTCATGGACACCAAAGAGTCATAGATTTGGCCTCTTTACATAATCCCATATTTCTTGGAAGCTTTCTTCATTCTTTCTTCTTTATTTTTGTCTGATTTATTTCAGAGAGCTGGTCTTTGAGCTTGGATATTCTTTCCTCAGTTTGGTCTATTCTACTGTTAATACTTGCAGTTGCATTATGCAATTTTCATCGTGTATATTTCAGCTCTATCAGATCAGTTTGGTTCTCTTTTATAATGGCTATTTCATCTATCAACTCATATTATTTTATTTTGATTCTTGGCTTCCTTGGATTGGGTTTCAACATTCTCCTGAATCTCGATGATTTTTGTTCTTGTCCATATTCTGAATTCCAGTTCTGTCATTTCAGCCATTTCAGCCTGGGTAAGAACCTTTGCTGAATAACTAGTACAGTCATTTGGAGGAGAGAAGGCATTCTGGCCTTTTGAGTTGCCAGATGTCTTGCGCTGGTTCTGTCTCATTTGCATGGGGTTCCTTCAGTCTTTGCAGTTGCTCTTCTTTGGATGATTTTTTTTTTCTTTTTTCTTCTCTGATGCCTTTTGGCTTGATTATTGTATAAGATGGGTTCAATTGACTGACTTCAATTCTAGTCAGCTCTTGGGTCTTGGAGGAGTCTGTATACTATATCCATGCCTGCATTTCTTTTGTTGAGTGTTCTGGTCCGTGGGGCTCCCTCAGGCAGGAGCTATAGTTGGCAGACAAGCTGTACACTGGCCAGGTCAGCCCTAATCTGCTGTCCTTGTGCTTCCTGGGGAAACCTGGGGTTGCACCTGCCTGCAGAATTCAGGTGGAAGCAGGACCACTGGGTTGGAAGCTCTCTGGGTGTGGCCCATCTGGTTATGAGAGGCGGGGAGGTGCAGTTGCCCACCCTGCCACCTGGGTGTTTCCAGGGCAACAGGAGGATATGCCCCTCAGCAGAAGTAGGACCACTGATCTGGAAGCTCTAGCACAGCAGTCCCCAACCTTTTTGGCACCAGGGACCAGTTTCATGGAAGATAAGTTTTCCACAGATTGGAGTGGGGAGGGCAGAGCATGGTTACAGGATGCTTAAAGCACATTACATTTATTGTGCACTTTGTTTCTATTATTATTATGTTGTGACATACAATGAAATAATTGTAACACTCACCATAATTTAGAATCGGGGGAACCCTGAGCTTGTTTTCCTGCAACTAGATGGTCCCTTCTGGGGATGATGGGAGACAGTGACAGATCATCAGGCATTTGATTCTCATAAGGATAACACAGCCTAGATCCCTCACATGCGCAGTTCACAATAGGGTTGTGCTCCTATGAGACTCTAATGCTGCCTTTTTATCCAGGAGACAGGAGGCAGAGCTCAGGCAGTAATGCAAGTAATGGGGATTGGCTGTAAATACAGATGAAACTTTGCTCGCTCACCTACTGCTCACCTCATGCTGTATGGCCTGGTTCCTAACAGGCCATGCAGTACTGGTCAGTGGCCCGGGCGTGGGGACTCCTGCTCTAGCAGGCATGGCTTTCCTGGCTACCAGTAGTGGGGGTCAGTGGGGACACCTGCCCTGCCATCCAGATGCTTCTTGGGATAACAGGAGGCTGCGTCCACTGGTTGAATTGCCACAGAAGCAATACCTCTGGGCCAGAAGCTCTAGCAGGCATTGTTTGTACCAGTGGTGGGGGTGGGTGCAGGGGCCAGCTGAATTTGGGACAAGGTGGGACTCCTGGGCCAAGGAGCTGGCACCAAGCCCCATCCAGCAAGGGGGTATGGAGCAAACTTACCATTCCCAGGCACTGTAACTAAAGCCTCTGTTGGGGCCATGGTGACAGTGCTGATCTGCTAAGGGACCCAAGGCTTGTACAGGTCCCCTTGAACTTGAGAGGTGCCCCTGTAAAGTGTCCAGGTGGCTTTCTGCATCAGTCTAGAAGCATGGTAGGATGGTGTATGAGGGATCAGGGGAATTCTTCCATTCCCAGTCTTGCATAGTTCCTGTGGAGAGAATGAATCTCCCTGGGGGCTGTCACTCACTCACTCTTTCCCATGTTGGAGAGGTTCACCTGGCTCCACATTGAGCCCAGACAGACTGGTGCCCAGTTTCATTCCTCTCTGCTCTCCATGTCCCCTGGCTGCCTCAATGAATCCATGTGGTTTCTTAGATGATCGGCCTGCGGAGTCAGTGATCACTAGCCCTTTTTTTTCCTCTCCATGACAGTGGTGCACATTAGCTGCTTCAAGTCCACCATCTTGCCCTGCCTGGAGTGTATTTTAAAATCTCTGATCCTTCAATTTCTGTGTGGAGTCAATTATTTAGAACTCAAAATACAAACATGACAAAAATGAACAAAATTCCTCCTGTTGATCTTTTCCAAACTTGGTGTCTTTTAAAATATCTTTTAAGTAGTGTGTTTAAAAATATCTTTTAAAGTTCTGTTAGCCAGGCATGGTGGCTCACACTTTACCAACACCTTGGGAGGCTCAAGTCAGAGGATCACTTGAGGCAAGGAGTTTGAGACCATCCTGGGCACCATAGAGAGATACTGTCTCTACAAAAAATTAAAACATTAGCTGGGCATGATGGCACATGTCTGTAGTTGTAGCTACTTGGGAGACTGAGGCAGGAGGATTGCCTGAGCCCAGGAGATTGAGGCTACAGTGCGCCGTGATAGCATCACTGTATTCCAGCCTGAGCAACCGAGTGAGACCCTGTCTCAAAAACAAAACAAAATAATGTTGTTATACTTACACAAAAGATGTTTTATTAACTTATGTGCTTCTTATCCCAGGACATTAATTTTTAGTAAGATTATTCCTCCTATAAATGCACCTCTTTTTCACATACACTAATAACATACATTTTACGAGTGATTTTTGTTGTACATTTATAGGAAACAAAGCTTAGCTACTACTGCATTGGCATGTTAGTAGGAAAGGTGTTGGAATCGGTTCATTCTGGATATTTAGTGATTGGAGAAATAATATCATTTAAGACCTCTGATGAGATATTATTATACCCCAACTCTTCAGAGTGTATTGAAATTCTAAGAGTTAAAGGTCAAGTGGAGGAAAAGAAGCCTCGTAAGGAAACTGAGAATGTGTATCTAAAGAGAGTGCAGGGGCTTATCATTGAAACAAAACAAAATTGAGTCACAGTAGAAAGAGGACCATATTTCAAAATCACAGTCCTATTATTTAAGTATATTGGAGAAAGGGTAAGTACACCAAGTAATTATCTGCACAGAGAAATATTCATAGTGGAAGAAATTCCCTAGGAAAAAAGTCATAACAGTAATCCACCAATATCTTTAAAAAAATTATTGAGGAAGGTGAGCATAATGGAGTTGTTGAGTTTGAAGAGTACACAAAGCTTCTCCAAGTGGTGAAATGTTGAACCAGTGAAAATATATCCGGAAAGAAAAACGTAGCTGATGACTTTGTAGGGTCAAGTGTAAGATAATAATAGTAGCATGAACAGTAACCACATCCTATGTGCCAGGCACTGAGCCAGGTGTTTAATGCACCTTAGCTCTAATCTTTACTGACACTCTTGAAGGTTCAGGGTGCTCGGTCCATAAGCACAGAGTTTTGGAGTCTGACAGCTGGGTTATTGTTGTGACTCCACCACTGCCTGTTCTTGGGGGCTAGGCCAGATCTTGATATGTCTTGCCTCTGATTCTAACAAGTCTGCTCTCCCATCTCTACTTCTGAAGCTCTACTCAGCATATACCTCCTTGGATCAGGTAATCTTTTATTTCAAGGAACCAGATCTGAGACTGGACTGCATCAACAAATAGCTCCTTGTAAATCTTGATCTCTGACCTCTGGTACTGGGTACCCCAGTTCTGGCTCTGTTCTTATTATTCTCACCAAATTTTAGTGAATTTCCTCTTACCTAGGTACTGTCTCCCATTGCTTCTAGGATGTGTTCCATGTCCTCCAGGAACTAATGATGAGAAGGAACTAAAGGTTCGATTTTTAAAAATGGGTCAGATCCAGGTAGTCAGATAATTCAGGAAGGAAGAGAAAGTTAAGTAAGGCAAGGTCAGGAGTGTTGGATAACATCTTCAGTAGGAGCCCAGCATGTGCTTGGCCCCAGACCAAGGATATCGTTTAAAGTACAGAGTGTAGATGTAAAATAACACAGTTCCTGTTCTTTGACCTCTGCACTCTTAAGCATCAGTAGCATATAGAGGGCTCAGGATCCACAGGTGTGTAACAGTAGCCGGAAGAAACATTCGGAAGTCTGCAGAGGCGCACTGCTTCTATGTGGGGCAGGAGCAGAGGAGCTGAGGTTAATGGAAAGGCCTTACTAGATTGTACAGCAAATCTCCAGGCAATCATGAAAACCCATGCTTTCTATGTGCCTTGGAAAATATTATTCAATGAACATTTAATATTTCATTATTGTTATAGTTAG
Organism: Theropithecus gelada; assembly: GCF_003255815.1. Classification (NCBI taxonomy): domain Eukaryota; kingdom Metazoa; phylum Chordata; class Mammalia; order Primates; family Cercopithecidae; genus Theropithecus; species Theropithecus gelada. Next base: position 106,863,341 of record NC_037676.1, read on the forward strand.
GATTTCAGTTTGAAGGCAGAACCAGATTTTGATGTAGAGATGAGTGTTGATGTAGTTAATTTTTAATGTGCTCTATTATTATTTTTAGACAAGAGGACTGTCTTTCATGATAGTGTTTTTATTCTTTTGACAATGTAAGGGCTATTCACTCATTCAGCAAGTAACATTATTGTCAAATATGTGCTGCACACTATGTTTGTGCTGGGAGGAGAAAGATAAGTAAGTTTCAATTCCTGACATCAAGAAACCCTAAAATAGAGCAAACAGAACTTAGAATATAGTAGAATTATCTTTAGATGCAGTACACTGTTAGGATGGCATGATGCATGTCAGTACTGAATGTCATGGGATTAAAGGATGACTCATTGATTTTATGGGTTTGGGAGGGTTAAGAAACCTCCACAGAAAAGGTTATTCTTGAAATGTGCCTGGAAAGTGAGTAAATGTCTGAGTAAATAAGGACTGAGACACTCCAGGCCAAAGAATGCAGATGAACAGACACAAAAATATAAGAATTGGGGCACAGAGAAAAAAACTGCAATTTGAGAAAAAAAAAAAAAACTCTTACAACATGGTGGATGGATAAAAAGAATGTTAGACTGGAGGCGGAGAGAGCCTGAGAGTCTGATTTCTATGAGACTGAATGAGGCAATAGCCACAAGGTTGAAAACAAGGAGATCAATTGGAAAAATGATTTTGAAAAGGCAGCGTTAATAGGACTTGGTTGTAAGTTGCAATGAAGAAGAGGGAGGAGTCTAAGATGATACCCAGATTCTCAGCTGAGATAACTGGGTAGATAGTGGGCCATTCACTCAGATGAGGAAAGTTCAGAAGAGGAGCAAACATAGAGTAGAGATTGGAGATGGGTTTGAAACGTCTGTGTTTAATCCAGGCAGTAATATAGGTACTTTGAGATTACAGGAGAGGTCTGACCTAGGGGCATGAATTTGAGTGATACTGATATGTAGGCATTAACCGAAGATGTAGAAATGGATAAGATAACATCGGAGAATGTTAATATTGGAAATAAAGACAGTATCCCTGGCAATTACCAACATTAAAGGACTAGGGAGGAGGGGAATCTGGCAAGTAGAAGGAGTGGCAATATTAATAGCATGGGACTGAAGAGAGTCATTCTCTGTTAAGCAAAGGAAGAATTATTCCAAGCAGAGAGATAACAGTATGGTCAGTTGATGCAGAGAAGCCAAGATTCTGAATAAAAAGAGAGTGGTAAATTAGGATGCCAAAGATGGCTTTTACCAGAGCAGTATCACAAGAGTAGTAAGAGCAGAATCTTGACGGCAGTTCACTGAAGAGGCAATAATGGAAGAAAGACTAGTCTTTGGAGGAGCTTGCTGAGAAGAGATGGAGATAGCTAGTGGAGAATTAAAAGCCAATGAGTGTGTATTTTGAAATAGGAAACTGAGCTTGTTTACACTTTTGAGAAGGAGCCTATGGAGAGGGCAAGATGTTGAAATACAGGAGAAAGAAGAAATAACATTTGAAGCAAAGTATTTGAGGATATGGGAGGAAATGGATTCAGGAACCCAGGTGGAGAGGCTAGCTTAGAACAAGAAAGATACTTCTTTGAAACTTGGTGGAAGAAGGTGACATTTGGCATAACCACAGTTCTGCCAAGCATGCTCCAAAACATCCTTCAGACATTCTCTTCCTTATGTTTTATTAGGACAGATAAAATCATCTGAATGTTTTCTTCAGGTTTTCATTCTTCCTCTGATATTTAATCAAACATGGGTGCTTGTTTATTAGTTGTGTTTTCATGTTTTTGATTTTTTTGAAGATGCAGTCTTTCTGGTACAAGCATTTGCAAATTAAGAGTTATTAAATCCATAAGAGCTGAAAAACCCTGATTGCCAGCCTTAATTACCAGCTTTAATTCTCTCGGTTGTGTGAATGTTGATGTCACAAGGCAAATTCCAAATGTTTGCTTACGGAAGTTCTTCTGACACAGTGTTTAAGAACTGCAAAAACTGAAGCTACTTTCCTTATGTAATATCCTCTGAAGTTTCCCTGAAAATAAAACCTTTAGTTTCTGGTTACCTACAGCCTGTCTCTCCTTTCTTTCCTGCCTCTCTCCCTCTTGCTCTCCCTTCCTACCTGCATCTCGTTCTTTTCTTCCTTCCTCCCAGCATTTTATTCGGTGCCACCATGCACCAGGCCCTGGAAACATAGCAATGGAACATCAGACATGGCCATGTTCCTTTTGGAGCTTGTATTCCAGTGAAGGAGATGGAGAATAAATAAATACCCCAAAATATAAACACAATGATTATAATTTGTGTTGTAAAGTGCTGTAAAATAAATAAAGATAATTCTGTGGTAGAGAATGAGGTATGTGTAAGGGGTCAGGCTTCTTTAGATAAGGTGGCCAAGGGATATTTCTCTAAGGAACATTTACTATCCAAACAGAAGATGAAGAAGCAACTATGCAAAGAATAAGGAAAGAGTGTTCTTAGAAAAGGGAACAAGTCTGGCCGGGTCTAGGAATTATAGAGAGGCCAGTGTGGCTGCATCCCAGGGAGCAAGGGGTTGAATAGGCTAAGAGAAAAGGTTTTGTGGGGCCTTGCAGAGTTTTGGGTTATATTCCAAATGCTCTGGGAAGTAAATGATTTTTTTTTCTTACATAGGAAGTTATATAAATCTACATATACTTTTAAAAGAGTACTTGACTGCTGGATGAAGAGTAGATTGGAGAGGGACGCATAAGAAGCAGAGAGATCAGTCAGACATGGAATGGATTAGTCCAGGTGAGAGATGATGGTGGCTCAAACTAGGGTAATGGCAGAGGAGATAGAGACAGTGGAGAGTATCCTAAGTATATTTTGGAGGTAGAACTGACTGATGGACTGAAGGCAGAAGGATTGTGAATGTGGGTAAGGAAAGGATCAGGGTTGACTTGTATGTTTCTGGCTTGTGAAACTGAATGTCCTTTACCATGATTGGGAACACCAGGAAAAGAACAGTTCTGGGAGGTACAGATGGAGAAGCAGCAAAAGATCTGTCCTGGATTTGTTAAATCTGAGATACCTATGAAACATCCAAATGGAGATATCAAATAAGCAGTTGGATATATATGTCTGGTTCCTGGACCTTTTAAATATAAATTTGGATGTCACAAAAAATAGAAAGTATATGAAGGCACAGGAATGACTTGGGGGAAAGTGTATAAAAAAAGAGAAGAGAAGCTCTGGAACATTTAGAGGTCAAGTATTGGAGAAGGAGATGGTGATGGTGACTGAAAAGAAATAGTCAGTGAGACAGGAGGAAACGAAGCCAAAGCCATGCAAGAAGAGTGTGTCAAGAAAAAGAAGTACCTTTCTATGTGGAAAGGTGAGAGAAGTTGCTTAAGATGAGGACAGAAAAGTGCCCACTGAATTTTCAACACAAAGATTGTTGATGAACTTTACAAAAATAGTTTCCATGGAATATGGAAGCCATATTGGAGTAGGTTGATAAACACTATAACACTTCTTATTTTAGATTTTATTTGTCTTTTCAAAGATCATGATGAGAGCTAACTCACAAATATGTAAACACATGATTTTACCATTTTAGGAATATTCCTAGGAGCTAATAATGTCCTTGTGGTTTTCACATAGATCTCTTCTCTGACTACAACCAGCTCTCAACTTTTTCACTAAATTCAGATTCAGTACTAGTTACATTTTATGAATGATTTAAGTAAATTGACTGATAATATTGGCTGGTGATAACAAATCAAGTAGAGTGATCTTCCCTTTGAACATACAGATTAAAATGTAAGTTTCCATGAGAACAGAAGTAGAATGTAAGATTAATATGGGCGAATTCAGAAGATATTGAAATCCATATCTCTAGCCCTTATTCTTACATGTATCAGACCCATACTTCTACCTTGAACCCCCTTCCTGAATGACCCAGAATCAACTCAAATTCAACACAGTCTACCGTGGAAATTATTATGTGATTCCCCCAATTGCTCATCTTTCTCATGCAGTTGAGCAAACTAGGAACTAGAAAATGATCCTAGATTTCTCACTGTGCTCTGCTTATTACAAATCACAGATTTCTCCCTTTCTATGTTGTAAATAATTCAATAGAGCAATATAACACTGCCTATTTCTTCTTTTATACCCTCATCATTTCTTGCTTTAATTGTGGCAGCAATCTCCCAACTCGTACTACTACCACAAGTCTTAACCCTCTCCAATCAGCTTTCTATATAGTCACCAACATTATGTTTTAAAAACACTAATGTGCAACATGGAGACTATGTTTGATCTTGACAAGTATAGTTTTAATGAAATGGTAGCAACGAGAGCTACAAGGACTGGGTTGGTGAATTGTCTTATTCTACTTCTTTAGAACCTGATATGACATTGACAATAACATAGAGACCAAATGCATTTAAGTTTTATACTCTATCTCCGTTTTATTTTTCCAGACTTGATTCCCTGCTCTGTATCTTATCTTTTCTACATTTGTATACAGCTGAAATTCTACACTTTTGCTATGCTGGAGTCGTTTTTTTTCCCAGAACATTTTATGTTTCTCACACCCTCATGTTACCTTTTCCTGAAATGCCCTCCATCCTTTTTCCATCTTATTCTTTAGGGTGCAGTTTAAATACCATCTCCATCAACATCTCCCATAGTATATTGTTGCAATTTTCATCTGGTTGTGTTGTCATTACAGGAGATACCAGTTGCTATTTTAAAGTAAGAAAAACAGGGTTGGGGGAGGGATTCCTGTGGTTTCTACTCTGCCTTACTCTTAAGATAAAAACTTTGCTAACCCCATTTGAAGGAAGCGAGTCATTATCTCGGGGTCCCATTGCAGTTGTTTATTTGTCTACTTCCCTTGCAATATATATCTGAGGTTCTTAATGGCAGGGTCAGTGTCTTATTAATTTTTGTATTCCCAGCACTTAGCTCATAGAAGACACAAATAGATGTAGAATAAATCACATTTAAATGAATACATAGGTGATCCCTAAGGATTAGCTTTGTTCGTGCATGGCAAGGGATAAAAAGGAGGCAAGTAGATCAATGAATTCTAATAAGCATTGTTGTGCAGTTGTATTTTGAAAGATACAACAAGGTGTCTAATAATATAAGGAAGTGATGGTTTCTCACACTAGTTAAATTTCACTGTTGACCTAGTTTTTGCTGAAGAGCACGTGCGGTTTTAGGGCTTACGAGTCAAGTATAGCTCAGCAGTTTTAAAGACTTGAAGAAGAGTCCTGTAAAAGACTGTGTCTATTCAGCTTACTATGGGAATAATCATTCTCTTAATCATATGTTTTAAGGTCTTTTAAAACAGATACCACTTAGAAATGTGTGTGTGTGTGTGTGTGTGTGTGTGTGTGTGTTGGTGGGGGTTGAGTTTTAGCAAAGCTTTTATTCACCAAAAGAAGACTGGCTGTGTAGTATTCCTGGTGTATATGCACCATATTTTCTTTATCCATTTCAGAACTGATGGGCACCTGGGTTGATTCCATGTCTCTGCTACTGAGAATAGCGCTGTGATGAACAAATGGGTTCATGTGTCTTTTGGTAGAATGACTTATTTTCCTTTGGGTATATATCCAGTAATGGGATTGCTGGATTGAATGGTAGTTCAACTCTTAGCTCTTTGGGAAATCTCCAAACTGCTTCCAACAGTGGCTGGACTAATTTAAATTCTCACACACACTGTATAAGAATTTCCCTTTATCTATAGCCTCACTAGCATCTGCTGTTTTTAGATGTTTTGGACTTTTTTAAACAAAGGTCTTCATAACTGTTATGAGCTGGTATCTGATTGTGGTTTTGATGTATATTTCCCTGATGATTAGTGATGATGAGCATTTTTTCATATAAACATGCGAAAAATGTTGACTGAACCGGGAACTATATAAATTGACTAATAATATTGGTCACAATAAAAGCAAGAAATGATGAGGGTATGCAAGAAGAAATTGGCAATGTTATATTGCTTTATCGAATTATTTACAGCATATAAAGGAGATAAATGTGTGATTAAAAAAAAAGGAGGATAGTAAGAAACCTAGAATCATTTTATATTTGGCTGCTTGTATGTCTTCTTTTGAGAAGTGTCTGTTCATGTCCGTTGCCTGTCTTTTAGTGGGGTTATACTATACAGTCATAAAAAAGAATAAAATCTTGTCCTTTGCAGCAACATGGATGCTGGAGGCCATTGTCCTAAGCAAACTAACGCAGAAACAGAAAACCAAATATTGCATGTTCTCACTTATAAATGAAAGCTAGCTGGGCATGGAGGCTCACGCCTGTAATCCCAGCACTTTGGGAGGGCGAGGGGGGTGGATCACCTGAGTTCAGGAGTTCGAAACCAGCTTGGCAAGCATCGTGAAACCCTATCTCTACTAAAAATACAAAAATTAGCCAAGTGTGATGGCACACACTTGTAGTTCCAGTTACTTGGGAGACTGAGGCAGGAGAATCACTTGAACCCGGGAGGTGGAGGTTATAGTGAGCCAAGATCGTGCCACTGCTCTCCATCCTGGGCAGCAGAGAGAGACTCTATCTCAATAAATAAATAAATAAATAAATATATAAATAAATAAACAAATAAAGGGAGCTAAACCTCGAGTACACAGGGACATAAAGATGAGAATAATAGATGCTGGGGAATACAAGAGAGGGAAAGGAAGGAGTGAGAGAAGGGCTCAAAAACAAACTATTATGTACTATCCTCACTACTTGGGAGACAGATTCATTCGTACTCCAAACCTCGGTATTCTGCAGTATGCCTTTGTAACAAACCTGCACATGTGCTCTCTGAACCTATAATTAAACTTGAAAACCAATAACAAAAAAGATGATTGGCTAAAATTCCTGGACTTGGTTGTTTCATAATTGGTAAAATGAAAAATCACATAGCTCAGAAATCAACTAGACAAAAAATGTGTTTTTAAAAGTTATTATTTAGCAATAATCACTACAATTTATAAGTGCTTATCATAGATCTGCCACTATACCTTCTGTTGTGGAGGGAACTAGATAAATTTGCTATAAAAGCATACAAAATTTTAAACGCCTTTGCAAACTTACTGAAGTATTAAAAACACAAAGAGACACTTCAAAAAAGTAATATAAATGGTGATGAGGCAAGCTTACCATATTTGGAAACAAATTTTAAAATATAGTATTGAAAACTATATAATACTTACATTATCATAGGCAACTGGATTAGAGAAACACAATATATAGAGACAGATACCATTGTATATGAGAATTTAATACATAATGAAAAAAGTGTTATAAAGCAGTGGAGAAAAAATTGATTATTCAATAAATGGTGCAACAATTGGTATTGTTGCTTTATGAAAACAATCCATTTGTTTTTCAGCTTGCCCTATACACAACAAAAGTACATTTCAGATAGAAAAGGGTTAAATATAAAGTCAAGCCACAAATAATCTAAAAGAAACTAGAATTTACTCTTTATAGTGTTCTTCTGGAAGGGGAGTGGGGGGCTTTCTAAGTTTAGAAACAAAAGGAGCACCAAGGAAAGGATCAGTACTTTGTCTTATTTGTATAGATGAAAGTTTTGCACAGCCCCTTTAAAAAGGCAGAAACCTAAATCCAACCTAAATAAACTGGCAAACAATAGAGTAAGATAAAGCGTTTTAAGCAAATTTAAGAAACAAAAGCGTGATATCGTTGCTCTAGGAGAAATACATACAAATCTCTCTAAAAAAAAAAACTTTGCACATGTACAAAAGAAATAAGGCTAATAAGTAAACATGGGAAAATATTTATTTTCATTAGCAAGCAAAGAAATATAAATTAAAACAATATTGAAAAACTATTTTTGCATATCAAAATAGCATACATTCAAATTAATGAAAATATTTAGTGATGAAGATGGTGTGGTGAATAGAAACACTCTCACATTATTGGTGTTTATAGAAATTGTTTTATGAAACTTATTTAGTAATCTTCATTATACCTAAAATAAGGGTCATACACTTTGATTCACAACTCCACTTTTAGGAATCTATCCAAAGGAATTAACGCTAAAACACCAAAACAATTATTATGGGAAAAGATGTATATCAGTGTTTGTATTGGTTTTCTGTGGTCACTGTAATGAATTATCATAAACTTGGTGACTTAAAACAACAGAAGTTTATTCTCTCACAATTTTGGGGTCCAAAAATCCAAAATCAGTAATACCAGGGCCAGGCGTGGTGGCTCACGCCTTCTAATCCCAGCACTTTGGGAGGCCAAGGTGGGTGAATCATTTGAGGTCAGGAGTTCGAGACCAGCCTGGCCAACATGGCAAAAGCCTATCTCTACTAAAAGTACAAAAATTAGCAGGGCATGATGGCACGGGCCTGCAATCCCAGCTACTCGGGAGGCTGGGGCACAAGAATATCTTGAACCTGGGGGGTGGAGTTTGCAGTGAACCGAGGTCGCATCGCTATACTTCAGCCTGGGTGACAGAGAGAGACTCCAATTCCAAAAAAATAAAAAAGAAAGAAAAAAGAAATCAGTATCGCTGGGCTGAAATCAAGGTTTGGCAGGGCTTTGGTCCCTCTGGAGTCTGCAGCGGGGAGAATCTAAAACCTTCCAACTTCTGGTGGCTCCTGGTGTTCTCTGGCTTGTGTCTGCATCATTCCAATCTCTACCTCTGTGGTCTTGTGGCTTTCTTCTCTTCTGCCTGTAGTCAAGTCTCCCCCTACTTCTCTCTTAGAAGGATGCTTGTAATTGCATTTAGGGCTCATCTGGATAATCCAGGATAATCTTCGCATCTCAAGATCCTTAACTGAATCACATCTACAAAGAACCCTTTTCCCCCCACAAAGTAACATTTGCAGTTCAAGAGATTAGAATCAAGGACATCATACCTGCCCTCAAAGAGCTTAGAGTTTGCTGGGGAAGCCAGATGATAAATCACTAATTGCAGTTCACAGTAAAGACATTAAGGGAATCTGATTTTTAGAGTGTTTTGAAAGGGAGGCTATTACATGCCATTTGCAATTTAAATAATAAGTAGGAGCTGGCTAAGGGATAGCATAGGGAGGAAGAACACCACTCACACTGAAATTTGAATTCTTACGCATAATGCACTCTCTTATTTTTGGATCTTTGTTCCTTGGTGCCTTTACAGGTGCTGTTATCCCTTCATGCAACACCTTGCTAACTCCTTCTTATTCCTCAGGTTTTAGCCTACAGGGTGATGCTTCTCTATGCAGTAAAGCTTCTCCCAAGCCTGCCCCCATGGCACTCTGTACTTCCCCGTCACAACCCTTACACTCATCTCTAACTGCCAACTTATTTATTCATATCCTCTACTAATTTGTTAGTTCCGTGAGATCATGATTTATGTCTGTCTTGGTTATTTTTAAGTCTTAGTTTCCTATCTCTTAATAGAGTACCTGGCACCTAGCTGATGCCAGTAAGTACTTGTTGAATGATTGAATGAGTGAGTGTAAAAATGAACTTCCAATTGAGCAGGATTTACTTACCAAGATTCCTTTTTACATTGAAATTCCATTAAATATGCAATTTATCAAATCAGGCCAAGCACCAGATTTGACATAGGTCAGATGGATGCAGGTTCAAGGTTTGTTTTTTCATTTCCAGTTGTGGCTATGTGTCACCTCACATCCCTCGGTCTTATTTTTGGTTTTGTTTGGTCTATAACATTCAGGGCTTGGACAAAAGTACCTCTAAGGTTGCTTTTTGCCAAAACCATGTCTTTGTTCATGGATCTCTCTGCGTTTGCCTTTTCTCCTCGTCTCCCTTGGAGAACTCCTGATGCCCCCTTGAGGCACAGCTCAACATCTGCTTCTCTTAACTCCTCCCCCAAAGCTGTTAGGACTCCCCACTCCTCACCAGAACACTTTGCAGATATCATTATTGTAGTATGCACCACATTGTTTCATGATTGTTTATGTGTTTCCTATCTCACTTCCCTTTCCACCACTTTACTTCCAACTAGAATGGCAGTTTTGTGAAACAGATACCATGTTTTCAGGTTTTAAATCTCTTTGTATTTTTACTATGAGTGCAATTTCTGTAACAATTAACAGTGAATACAGCCAGGCACTGTGGCTCACGCCTGTAGTCCCAGCACTTTGGGAGGCTGAGGCGGGTGGATCACCTGAGGTCAGGAGTTCGAGACCAGGTTGGCCAACATGGTGAAACCCCGTCTCTACTAAAAATACAAAAATTAGCCAGGCATGGTAATCCCAGCTACTTGGGAGGCTGAGGCAGGAGAATCGCTTGAACCCGGGAGGCGGAGGTTTCAGTGAGCTGAGATTGTGCCGCTGCACTCCAGCCTGGGTGACAGAGCAAGACCCCATCTCCAAAACAAACAAACAAAACAGTGAATGCAACTGAATTAATTATTCTTCCTTTTTTTTTCATGTTACATATGAGCATTTTAGAATATGGGGTAGGAAGAGGAGAAGAGTGATGTCAATATTAGGGCAAGTCAGTAGCATCTGGGTACCAGCAGTGCAGTGTAATCTTACAGCTTATGGAACTGCTTTCTTCAGCTATGTAAGTTCAGTCCAAATGGTTACTCTGTTTAAATATAATTCTCAGTACATTATAAGCAATAGATGGTTTTGGCTGGCATTGCTCAGAGCAGGCAAAGAAGGCGTAGCTTACCTCTTAGTAGGAAGTAGCAGGTATTAGCCTTTTTGAGCTACCTGGATCCATCTGATAATTTACTCATAGTAAATTGCTTAAATAGAATCTTAGTGGCCTAGAAAGTTAGCACATCTGCCTGAAAGTAAGCTATTTACTCTCTTCTAAGTTATTGGATTAGTCCTTAATGGCCTCTTTAAATCTTAATGACTTCCTCTGAATGTGGAATGAGTAGTCTTTTATGGTATTCTAACTAAGCATTTCAAATCAAATCACATATATTTGTTGAGCTCTGTGAAAAGCATGGTGCTTAGCTGTGGGGCATACAAAGATGAATAACAGTTGCTATCATTGAAGAGGATACTATCTTACTGGGTACACAAGACCGATGTATGATAAGTTAAATAATAATACATGATTTAAATAACAATTTGAGGGACTTACAGAAAAGATTTTATGAAGCAGCAAATGATTAATTGGTAGATTAATTATTCAACTTACATATAGTAGGCACTCCAGAGAGCTGGGAGAACCCTTCAGATTACGTAAAGTTTATGAAGAAGAAAGTATTTGAGATAGGTCTTCAGGAATATCTGATAAGGAAGAAGAAATTTGTGTTATTTGGGGACATAATGGAAATGACCTGTTACCTGGTGAGATACCACTACCTGTTATCAGGAAGTGGTAGGCGGTGGTATCAAACAGACTAATTTTCAGGAGGGAATTCTGTCTGAAACATAGTACCTAGAAGGAAACAAACAGCCAACAACATGTGTCATGACCTAGGCAAGAAGTCAATATCAAGAGATTCAGCGTACAGTTTGCTGCATGGTAGCTCATTCCTATAATCCAGCACTTTGGGAGGCTGAGGTAGGGGTACTGCTTGAGCCCATGTTTGAGACCAGCCCAGGCAACATAGTGAGACCCCATCTCTACAAACAAATTAACTGAGCATGGTGGCATATGCCTGTGGTCCTAGCTACTCAGGAGGCGGAGGTGGGAGGATTGTTTGAGTCTGGGAGGTTAAGACTGTGGTGAGCTGTGATTACGCCACTGCACTCCAGCCTGCGTGATAGAATAAGACCTTGTCTCAAAAAAAAAAAAAAAAAAATTCCAACATAAAGGAGAAAGGTGTCAAAATAATTGGTTGTTCGTAAGAAATTGTTAATTATAGTAACACTGGCAAACAGCAGCAACAATGGTGGCAGCAGCAATCAAGAAGTTTTTTTCTTTTTTTTAATTTACCATCTTTACCATTTTTAAGTGTACAGTTCAGTGGCAATAAATACATTTATACCATTTTGTTCACCTTCATCCCCAATCAACAATTTTTTAGTGTTTTCTAAGTGCCAGGCATTTCTATATTATCTTATTTCACATATTAATTCTTCTAACTAAAAAGAATTTATAGGTTAGGTACTATTATAATTCCCATTTTATAGATAAGGATATTGAGACATCAGTCCACAAATAGATGGTACTAACCAGTTAAACAGCATAAGAAAGTTCTGCCCACAAATGGTACCAGCATGTGGGCAAAGGCTGTCTTGGCAAACTTTTAGTCCTGAGAATTGAACAAGAGTTGTTAGAAGACAGGTTGATTCACAAGGGCTTTAAGCCAGTGTACATCTCCAAGTACTCATTGAATCATGAATTTCAGCTGCAACCATTCAGTGGCATTGGTACCACTTAGTCTAGAGTGACCAGGTACTTTATATGGACTCTATTTCTGCCTGCTCTGTCCTTCTAGCTCTGAGACCTCTGCCTTGATTCCTGCGTCCAGCTTTTTTTTTTTCTTTTTTTAGACAAGAGTCTCGCTCTTTCGCCCAGGCCAGACTGCAGTGGCGCTATCTCGGCTCACTGCAAGCTCCGCCTCCCAGGTTCACGCCATTCTCCTGCCTCTAATTTTTTATATTTTTAGTAGAGATGGAGTTTCACCATGTTAGCCAGGATGGTCTTGATCTCCTGACCTCGTGATCTGCCCGCCTCGGCCTCCCAAAGTGCTGGGATTACAGGCGTGAGCCACCGTGCCTGACCCTGCCTCCAGCTTTTGCATTGGTCTTTGAACCTTGTGTCTTCAGTCTTAAAACTTGGTATTCCCTAGTGGACTTTGTCTTGACTATTGTCTTGATTCCCAGCTGGATTATCTTTAGGGGGAAGTTCTAGTTTCCATTCCAACACCCAGACCCGGTCTTGTAGGACTCAACAGTGTCCTCACCCAATATTCTACACAAGTCAACCTTAGTTGAGCTTGTGAGCTCCCTCCTCACTATTCCTCTAAGTGGGGATAGGGTGGGTGAGTGTATGCATTGGTTCAGACATGAACAGAATTTGGCACATGTTTGGAAATCAATGAGTTTGAGTAGAGTTCTTCAGGGGAAGAGAGGAATACAAGCCTTGTACAGTCCTTTGGGATGAAGACAGGGAGAGCCTTTTATTTTAAAATACTTAAAATGTGGCATTTCTAGAAGTGACTTTTATTTAATGCAAAGATAATTATAAAACCAATACAGCAATGTGTCCTAGATGCTCCAACTCTGGGCTACATCTGCAAAATTGAAATCATAGATGGGTTCTATATTAGATAGATTTTTTTCTTTCCAGTTTCAAGGAATGTATACAACCTCAGGATAGCTTAGATTTGTGTTTCTTAAGGGCTGATTTATTGCACTATCAGGCTCAGATATGTAAAATGAAGATTCCTAGGTCATGGCCCACATCCTCTGGATCAGAACTTCTTCAGGGTTTCAGGTAGTAGATTTTTAATTCACATCCTAGGTGATTGTTATCTACACCAAATTTTTATTAAGAGGAAGACTAAGAAACACAACAGCCAAACAAGCTGGTCTCACAGAAAACTGTAAGGACTTTGTGATTCAGTGTTTCTGGCAATGGGTTTTCTCTCTTTAGTGCTATTGTTACTTATCTTAGTATGCCATCAGTGTAATGACTCTGTTTTTAATTTTCAGTCACAACCTTTGAGCTCACAAAACTACCATTCTCTACTCTCCTACTGGCTATGTCCTGATTTCTGCTTATTGTGGTTTCTCTCACCTTGCAGATTCTCCTGCCTCATGGCTTGGGCCTCCTGCCTTTTTCTGGCTTTCTGACCACTTGGCTTTTCCACCCAACAGATGGTTTTGTTGTTATCTGGGTAAAAGTTAGAACATAAGTTGGTTTTAAACCACAGATTAGAAGATCTTTGCACAAGATAATGCTCATGATTTTTATATGATTTTATTTTCTATCCTCATGAATAATTTTAATATTTTCAGGATTATAGAAGAGATAAAACTATGGTTTATATATCGCAAATTATATAGTTAAAAACAACATATTCTATGTTTCCCTTATTTTTCTCCTACCTTCCTCTAATGGTACCCATGTCCTGCATTTAAACTCTCCAAGAAAGATAACCTAATTTGCTTAGTTGGTCGCTTTCCCAAGTAGAGTAGCCCTGTTGGCAGAGGTCTCATGCCATTTCACAGGTTACTGGCCAGCCTTGAGTCAAGCACCCATCCCTGGTCCAGTTAACTGTGGTCAGAGTAGTAAGATCACATGGTCAGCTCTCCTTAAAAAACAGAAACCATGGAACAGTCAAGCATTTAGGACACAAAACCTTCCTCTCTATTATATAGCCACATTTGTAGTTGGCGATTTGGGGCTTTGGGATTAGCCCATTGTAAAATATAATCTGATACATCATCACCTGCCTCAGGTGTCTGGAGTCACTTGAGGATGGATCTAAATATGCACAAAACCCACATCCTCCTGCCCCACTGGGTATTTGTTACTGTGGCCTTACAGTAGAAATGCAGATAGGACTGGGCATATTCCAAGCGTACACACTGATGCTACGCTATTCCAGAGAGGCTAGGTGTATAATACAGATTCATGAACCTTTATTTCAAGTGCTAACTAAAAACAAGACAGTGAAGTCAGTTGAGGGATTCTATAGATATCACAAAATCACAGTCCTAGAGCTTCTTTAGACCAGGGAATCAATTACCTGCTGGGTTCCTTGAGAAACCATGCATTGTTATTTACAGAAGGATGTCAATTGATTGTTATGGTCTGCACTTTAAAGAACATGAAGCACTGGTCGGCGCAGTGGCTCAAGCCTGTAATCCCAGCACTTTGGGAGGCCGAGACGGGCGGATCACAAGGTCAGGAGATCGAGTCCATCCTGGCTAACACGTTGAAACCCCGTCTCTACTGAAAAAATACAAAAACCTAGCCGGGCGAGGTGGCGGGCACCTGTAGTCCCAGCTACTCGGGAGGCTGAGGCAGGAGAATGGCGTGAACCCGGGAGGCAGAGCTTGCAGTGAGCTGAGATCCGGCCACTGCACTCCAGTCTGGGCGACAAAGTGAAACTCTATCTCAACAAAAAAAAGAATAAAAAATAAAAAATAAAAAGAACATGAAGCACTGATTTACAGGCACCTGTTTTCTCACAGTGGATATGAAATGCTGGTATTCACTGTGTTCATGAGACAGGAAAAATTATTCAACATATGTCATGATGGTCATCTTACAGGAAAATCTAAATGAATAGTTATTTTTCCGAACACTAACTGTTAAACGTATTACATGGATCATGAAACTCCAGTTCAAAAAGTATTGCTCCTTGCAAAGAGAAGATTCAAAGTTTATAGTCTATAAAGTCTTTTCTGCTGGCATTATTGTGAACATATACTATATATATAGAAGAAGTTCCCAACTATTCATTTAACAAATATTTATTGAGAGTCTGTTGTGTTCCAGACACTACCCTAGCTAGGGGCAAGAAAAAGTCACTGTCTTCATGGAGCTTACCTTTCAGTGGAGGAGCCCAGAAACAAATAAGGTGATTTCAAAGAGCAGGAAGGGGCCCAAGAAAATAGATCAGAGTAATGGGCTAAAGAGTAAGGGAAAGGCCGGGCGCGGTGGCTCAAGCCTGTAATCCCAGCACTTTGGGAGGCCGAGACGGGTGGATCACGAGGTCAGGAGATCGAGACCATCCTGGCTAACACGGTGAAACCCTGTCTCTACTAAAAAATACAAAAAACTAGCCGGGCGTGGTGGCGGGCGCCTGTAGTCCCAGCTACTTAGGAGGCTGAGGCAGGAGAATGGCGTGAACCTGGGAGGCGGAGCTTGCAGTGAGCTGAGATCCGGCCATTGCACTCCAGCCTGGGCGACAGAGCGAGACTCCGTCTCAAAAAAAAAAAAAAAAAAAAAGAGTAAGGGAAAATGGAGTGGAATACATAAACTAGGATGGCCAGAAAAGGATGCTCCAAGGAGATAAGATTGGAGCTGAGACCTGAATGAACAGCAACAGAACACTTATTTAATGCTAGTGAGAGGTACATGAATACTACACTTTGGTGTAATATAAGGAGAGTTGAAGACACACATGTCCTATGACTCAGGAGTTCCTCACCCAGGTATACACTCAACAGAAATGCTCACAAGTGTGTGCCAAGAATTATGTACAAGAATTACCTGTCTCCTTATGTAGTTAGTAATGGTGCTCACATTCGTGCCAATATCACGGTGCTCAACACTGAGGATGTGGAGTTGGAATGTGTTGTGTATTTCGGACTGCTGCTGATTTACTGAGAAAGTTATTGCTCCAAAGAATTTCATGTGAGCTGTCTCAACAACCCAAATGTCCATCAACAATAGAATGCATATGAAAATTATGTTATTGTATACAGTGGAATACTTTATAGCAATGAAAATGAATGAATTACATTTATGTCCTCATAGTGGATAAATCTCGAAAACACAATGTGAAGTGCAAGAAGCCAGACGCAGCAGAATACATGATGTATAATTTCATTTATGTAAAGCTCAAAAAGGAGGCAAAACTAAACTCCAGGGTTTAGGAAATGCAAGCCTGGGTGGTCAATCTAAGAACAAGCAGGGTGGTGATTAGCGTGTAAGTCAGGATAGTACTTACCTCTGCAGGGAGGGGAGTTTAATGTTTGGAAGTGGACAGGTAGTTCTTGCATTGCTATAAGGAAATACCTGAGACTGAGTAATTTATCCTCACTATTGCAAGGGCAGTACCAACAGGGATGGTGCTAAACCATTCATGAGAAATCTGCCCCCAAGTTCCAATCACCTGCCCCCAGGCTGCACTTCCAACACTGGGGATTTCATTTCAATATGTGATTTGGGCGGGGACACACACCCAAACTATATCAGAGGCTTTTAGGTACTGACAGTGTCTACTGTCCTGCAGAATAATCCCCCATTCTGCTAGCATCTTCTGACCCTGGTTATACCTAGCTAGGTCTTTCCTTTCTGACACTTTGTTGAACTCCACATTGTTACTTTGTGCAACAGAAGAAAAAAATTCATAAAAGCACCACCCATGTTGTATTAGTCAGGGTTCTGTAGAGGGACAGAAGTAATAGGATAGATGTATATATGAATGGGGAGTTTATTAGGATAATTGACTCACACGATCAGAAGGTGAAGTCCCATGATTGGCCAGCTGCAAGCTGAGAAGCAAGGAAGCCTATCAGAGTCCCAAACCCTTAAAAGTAGTGAAGCTGATAACGCAGGCTTCAGTCTGTGGCTGAAAGCATGAGAGCCCCTTGGCAAATCACTGGTGTAAATCCAAGAGTTCAGAAGCTGAAGAACTTGAAGTCTGATGTTCGAGGGCAGGAAGCATCCAGCACAGGAGAAAAATGGAGGCCACAAGACTCAGCAAGTCAAGTCCTTCCAACTTCTGCCTGCTTTATTCTAGCTGCGTTGGCAGCTGATTAGATGGTGCCCACCCAGATTGAGGGTTGGTGTATCTCTCCCAGTCTGCCGACTCAAATGTTAATCTCCTTTGGCATCACCTTTACAGACACACCCAGCAACAGTACTTTGCATTGTTCAGTCCAATCAAGTTGACACTCAGTATTGACCATCACCCATGTATAATTTGTGTACTACTTGTCCAATAAAATAAAAGCAAAGTCAATGCTTATACTTCAAAATGTAGAAAATGAAAGAAAACATTTATGAAGAAGAAATTTTAAAAATTAATGACATCTTTATGTTGTGTTTATATCATTTAAATTATTATTATTATTATTATTATTATTATTATTTATTTATTTTTTTTTTTTGAGGCGGAGTCTCGCTCTGTCACCCAGGCTGGAGTGCAATGGCCGGATCTCAACTCACTGCAAGCTCCGCCTGCCGGGTTTACGCCATTCTCCTGCCTCAGCCTCCCGAGTAGCTGGGACTACAGGCGCCTGCCACCTCGCCCGGCTAGGTTTTTTTTGTATTTTTTAGTAGAGACGGGGTTTCACCGTGTTAACCAGGATGGTCTCGATCTCCTGACCTCATGATCCGCCCGTCTCGGCCTCCCAAAGTGCTGGGATTACAGGCTTGAGCCACCGCGCCCGGCCCATCATTTAAATTATTAAACACAAATGCCATTTTCATCTGCAGTAGAAAAAATTTTATGTTTTATTAAATTACTACTTACGGCCGGGCGCGGTGGCTCAAGCCTGTAATCCCAGCACTTTGGGAGGCCGAGGCGGGTGGATCACGAGGTCAGGAGATCGAGACCATCCTGGCTAACATGGTGAAACCCCGTCTCTACTAAAAATACAAAAAACTAGCCGGGCGTGGTGGCGGGCGCCTGTAGTCCCAGCTACTCGGAGGCTGAGGCAGGAGAATGGCGTGAACCTGGGAGGCGGAGCTTGCAGTGAGCCGAGATCGCGCCACTGCACTCCAGCCTGGGTGACACAGCGCGAGACCCCGTCTCAAAAAAAAAAAAAAATTACTACTTACTACTTCATTACTGTTTACCTGTGAAAGACGATGAGTGATTTTTTTTCTTAAACCATATTAGAAGGTGTTCTAGCTATCAGATTATCATAGGTATAGAAAATAATATTTTACATAAAAGCCTTTATACTGAGAATGCCTTGAGGCACTTTACAGAGTAAACATTGGTAGTGAATAACCTTGAGCAAATTTTGCCTTTGTTAACGCATAGAAAACTCTATACGTATCAAATAAGGAAATGCTGGTGAGAATGCAAGGCTTTTGTAATTATTAATATTTATTTCCAAGACTACTAGGGACACATATATAATAAAATACCTTGCTGAAATACTAAAGGTCAACAATCATAAAAAAAGATTTACCTGTCTACTGATCTACTTGGTAATGATGATCACATTTCTGCTAACATCACGATGCTCACTACCAAGGCTGGGACTTGCAGATGTGTTGTACAATGTGACTGACAACTATTGATTTCCTGAATAACTTAATGCTCAATCCACTATTAGGCAGGGAACTGCCAAGGTGCAGAACAATCTCATTGCAAAGGAAAGCCTTGCATGTTTTTTTCTTTGTTTTGCTATAA
This sequence comes from Theropithecus gelada, assembly GCF_003255815.1. Classification (NCBI taxonomy): domain Eukaryota; kingdom Metazoa; phylum Chordata; class Mammalia; order Primates; family Cercopithecidae; genus Theropithecus; species Theropithecus gelada. The sequence goes on from NC_037676.1 coordinate 106,882,328, forward strand.
AATTTGTCATTTCCTTTTTCCTATGTATGTGTGTGTATGTGCACACATCTGTTCTCCAAAAATGCATTGTATCTGTTAATTAGAGTTTATTACCTAAAGTGATCAAATCTATTATCAGCCCTTAGTCACACTTGGTCTCTTTCTGGCACCTTAAACATGGAACTTGAAGATTGCTAAAACAAGGAAGAATTAAATTGTGTTAGGAATCCAGGGACCCTCTAGGACAGAAGCGTCCAAATTCAATGTTATACAAATCTACTAAGGCAGCCTGCTTGTCCTGTGTAAGGCTCAATGGCAAGGTAGGCATAAACAGTTCAGCGATAGGCTGGTGCAGTGGCTCACACCTGTAATCCCAGCACTTTGGGAGGCCGAGGTGGGCAGATCACCTGAGGTCAGAAGTTCAAGACCAGCTGGGCAACATGGTGAAACCCCGTCTCTACTAAAACTACAAAAATTATCCTGGCATGATGGTGTATGCCTGTAATCCCAGCTACTCCGAGGCTGAGACATGAGAACTGCTTGAACCTGGGAGGCAGAGGTTGCAGCGAGCCGAGATGGCACCACTACACTACACCCTGGGCAACAGACTCTGTCTCAAAAAATAAATTTAAAAAAAAATAAAAACCTTCAGTGATAAAATTCTGAGATAAAAGTACCATAAATGTTAGAAAAACTTAAGATTTTTAAAGCCAACCAGAGTGTGGCTTGGGCAAAAGTTAGATGATTAAAGGTCAAGGGTTTTTCTGGGGTCTGTGAGGCAGTAGGCATGAGAACCCATCTACCTGCATCCAGGTGGCAGTCTTGAGTTCTGAGGAAGTGTCTGAGTGACTGATTCTAAGAACTAGGATGCCAGGAACCCAGGCTAGAGAAGGATCTTCCTCTCTCACTCCACAAGAAGTAGTGCAGTTCAGCCAGGAGTCTCTACCACAGGAGTGGTTCAGTCCGACTCTCTGCTTTAGGTTGGACCAGCAGAGTTTATGTCCTTAGAACAGCAGGCGCAGAAACAAATGGAGGGTTTCTTCATTTCTTCAGATAGCCTTGGGAAGGGCCTTCTCCTAGGGTGCTGTTCTGGGAAGTGTGGACCCAGAATAGCAGCATCAGCGTCACCTGGAAACTTGATAAAAGTATGTGTTCTTAGGACCCACTCCACACCCACTCAATCAGTCTCTGAGAGTGGGGATGAGCAATTTGTATTTTGTCAAGTCTTCTGAGTCACTCTGATGCAGGCTAAAGTTTGAGAGCTGCTATCCTAGAACAACCAGCCCTCAATAGAGGTGGTGGACTCCTTCAGCTGCATAGCTCTAAGGTGAGAGTCCACCGGACTGGCCCGTTAGTCTCCACAGGTGGTAACTTTGAGCTTAAGTACAAATGGCAGCATCAGCAATTAGTGACAAGTCAGGGGCCAGCGATATCTACATAATGGTGGCAAAAGCAGCATGATTTTGTTTGTTTGTTTGTTTTGAGATGGTCTCACTCTGTCGCCCAGGCTGGAGTGCAGTGGCAAAATCTTGGCTCACTGCAATCTTCATCTCCTGAGTTCAAGTGATTCCCCTGCCTCAGTCTCCTGAGTAGCTGGGACTACAGGCATGTGTCACCACGCCCTGCTAATTTTTTTTCATTTAAATTTTTTCTTTTTAATTCTTAGTGGAGACAGGATTTTGCCATGTTGCCTAGGCTGGTCTCAAACTCCTGAGCTCAGGCAATTTGCCTGCCTTGTCCTCCCAAAGTGCCAGGATTACAGGCGTGAACCACTATGCCTGGCCAAAAGCAGCATAATATTAACTTCTGAAGAAGCCCAGCCTTCATTACTGCTGAGCTTCCACCCATCTCAAGGGAGCTTCTAATGAATTCTGGCCTCAATGGAATTTGAGAGTAGATTGATTGGAGCTTTGGACTCCAGAAAGCAGTGTGGGGGCTTTTTGAATATTCAAGAGAGATGGACCCAGTGGGAAGAGAGGTGGACGTAAGAGGAGGAGAGGTGGACCCAGGAGGAAGAGAGGTTGAATGAACTCTTTGTATTCTGTGATGGGGGCTCCAGTGTTGCATGGGGCATTGCAATGGGGGCTGTCATTTGCACCTAAAACTACAAGGAGGGATACTCTAATTATGCAAGAAGGTATTTTCACTTATTAGTTTACATTTTTAATCAGTTTTGTTTAGAATTTTAAAATGTTAAACATCTTTATAGATTCATTCAAGGATCAACATCCAGACTTAAGAATATTCCTAACTTCACTTTGGCGTCTTTAAGATGGTCCTTCTGTCTAGTAGATGCTAGCAAGGAAGGAATTGGTGCTCCCGTCTGTAGGCAACCAAACTGGAAGTGTTTGACACAGCACTCAGCTAAAACGTGCTGCTTTTATTCTCTCAGGAAAATAGAACTAAAAACAACATCACTCTCAGCAAAGAAACTTAATACTCACTACAAGAGAGATGACAGGACCTCTGCCATGCTTATCTATGGCTTATGTTATGAGAGTTAACATTTTTTAAAAATGTGGTGCAGCATGAAGACATTATTAAGATCTAGTGTAAAACAGTGCAAAGCTGAAACCGGAGAAGATTGAGGAAACTAAAGGTATTTATGGAAGGTCACTGCTGCCTTTATTTTTAAATACTTTGTGAAATTTCTTTCTTCCCTAAGGAAACATTGAAGAAAATAATCCTCATACCTCAGTGATAAAGACATATTAGATGTTGAAGAAAATGTTGCTACCACAAAGGCTGGTACCATTATTTTGTATTTTACATTCTCCTTAATTTCTCTCACTTCTCCCCACTAAAGAATACATTACATCATCTCCATATTAAAGGGCTGCAGGAAGCTATAGATTTCTCTGCAAAGTTTTTGAAACTGTGGAAATAGCCATACTCATAAATTGATGATGCCTAAAATGATCATGAGCTGTAAAATCTTGCTGTAATGATTCTGAGCATATAAATGAGAGCAGAATTTGTTCTAAGCCAGTTATTGCTATACTGGCATTTCGCCAGTGGGGCTGTTGAATTCTGTGACTATATATGATTGGTTACATGTGTGAAATAAGTTAACGGTATTTTTTTTTTATCCAGTCAGCCTCTAGATAGTCTTGCAAGTAGTAATAGGGACTTTTATCAAAATAACACACTGTGAATAATTCTGATTTGAAATGTGATGGGGACCTCAAATCTAGAAAATTTAAGAATAATGTGGGAAACTTGACATGTATGCATGAAGATATCTATATCTTCACCCCTAGAGATTTTGATTTAGTAGGTCTCGGTGGAAATCTGAGAATCTGCATTTTTAAAACATTAGCAGATGTTTCTGTTATTAACCAGGCTTGACAACCACTGAAGTACTGTCTTATCTATCATCTGTCATCTTCCTCCTTCCCTCCCTCCATCCCTCCCTCCCTCCTTCCCTCCCTCCCTCCTTCCCATCTTCCCTTCATTCCCTTCTTTCCCTTCCTTCCCTTTCCTTTCCCTTCCTCCCTCCCTCTCACCCTTCCTTCCCTCCCCTCCCTCCCTTCCCTCCCCTCCCCTCCCTTCCCCTCCTTCCTCCTTCTTCCTCCTTCCTTTCTTCCTTCCTTTCTCTCTCTCAATCTATAGATCTACATAGATATAGGGATTGCATCTGAAACTTGTTCATAAATTTCTAGTTTACAAAATATTCTGAGGTAATTACATGAACCTCACAATATCTATTGAGGCAAGCAGGGAAATTTAAGGACAAGGGCTTGAAGCTCAAAGAGGTCCTCAAGCTGAAGTTCTCTTTGTTGATAGGAATATAATTCAAATCCATATTCTTTTATTTCAAACTTCTTTTCCTGTATCACGAGGGGCTAAAGTCTTGCCAACAGTTTAATGCCATCTTTCTCCTTCAAGAAGATGTGAACCCAACCTTCTGAGACTGGGGATGGGAAGAAACAGAAGAAGCCACCACTTTCTCCATCTTACAGAATAACCCAGTAGGTTAACCATTCAGTGAGGTGAGAACCAAGAATATACAGCAGTTATATTTGGACAAGGGGTTCTTGACCTGGTGGTAGGCAGGGCTCAAGAATCCCAGAAGATACATATATAGGCTGTATATAGAGTGAGAGAGAGTCCGTTAGCCTTCAAAAATTATATGTAAAATTTTCTATTTACATGTAGTTGAAACATTAGATATTTTTGGTACTCTAGTATGCTGAATTCTGCATTGTTTTAGTAATAGCATCATCCCGGTTTTCTTTGGGAGCATAGCTTCTTCCTCATTGAATCCACTCTGGGAAGGTATTCACAAAGGTGCCTGTGCTTCAGTAGCCCGGGTCTAGGCATATGACCCATGTTAAGCTAATTGAACAGCCACCGTTTGGAATTTAAATCATGAATCAAGTGATACAAGAATGAAATCAGTTGGAGTTTATTCATCCTAGCGGAGATGATCTGAGCATCCTATGACCGAAACCCTTTGGAATTACATAATTCTTATTTTTTTTTCCAGTCTGTCAGCCTCTTCTTTTTATGTGTGAACTTCTCTATGTGAGTCAGAGTTCTCCAGAAAACAAGGGAGATTTTAAGGAACTGATTCACATGAATGTGGGTGGAGTCTGGCAAGTCCAAAATCTGCAGGATAGGTCAGCAGGCTGGAGACCCAAGAAAGAGTTAATGCTGCAGTCCAAGTCTGAAAGAAGTCTGCTGGCAAGTTCTCTCTCTCTCTCTCTCTCTCTCTCTCTCTCTCTCTTTCTTTTTCCACCCCCGCAAATATCTAGGTACCATAGTGTAAAATAGTTGACACATAAAATTAACTATCACATCTCTCATTTGCTTCCATAAATTATTTTTGTTTGTGGAAGCTAAAGATGGTTCTGTGGTTTGCAACCAAAAGAGCTCTAGAGAATGTGTACATTTTTCTGGGAAGAAAGTACAAATTTTTATTAGATCTTCAATTCAGTCAGTAACCCAAAGAATGTTTAGCCTCACTGGCCCAGAGCAACTGGGAAGGAATTTGGTAGGATGTGGCAGTGGGCAGACAGCTGGAGTGCACTATCTTTAGAATTTGAATGATGGTAGCAATGTCCCACAATACCACTTCGTGATTCTTCACTGCATCTCCATTTTAGGGATGATGTTGACAGCCCAGTTTACATGAAAGTGGATCAGCCCTTTGCAGAATCATTTTTTCTCTTCGTATCTGTTGTTGGTACATGAATGAATCTATTCCCTTTTCTTGCATAAGAAATATTTAATTAAACAAGTCTTTCTCCAGATGTAATTATGGGTCCAACCATATTAGAATCACCTAGGGTGCACATGAAAAATCCATATTCCTGTACCTTTCCTCTTGCTACCATACACAAACTTGACTTGTTTCAATGTAAGGCAATTCTTCCACTTGTGTACTCAGTCCTATCACCTCTAATTCACTCAAGGACTTTGCATCACAATTACCCTCCCTTCAAGCCCACTCCCATCTCCTGCATCATTAAATTCTCTCTAATGGATCATTCCCTTTAGTACACAAACATACTGTATTATTCCTAGTTTTAAAACAGCTCTCAAGACCCTTTATTCCCATGTAGCTACTGTCCGTATCTCTGCTTCCCTTTTAGCAAAACCTCTTGAAAAAACTCTCTGTACTTGTCTCTTACTTTGCTTTCTTGCTCCAGCCAACTTTAATCAGGCTTTTGTTCCCACTACTCCAAGAAACTGATCTTTTTCAGAATACTAAGGTTACTAACAACCTCAGTTTTGTCAAACCCATGACCAATTCTCAATTTTCCAGCAGCCTTTTAGCCAGTTGATCATTTTCTGATTCTTGGAAAATTCTCTTCACTTGTCTTCAGAGACAGCACACTGACTTGGATTTTTTCCTACTGCAGTAGTTTCTTTTTCCTTGATTTCCCCCTTTCCTTATCAGTAAATTTTGAAGAACTGAAGGACTAGTTTCTCTGCTTTCATAATCTATTCTCACTTCCTAGGTGAACTTTTGCACTATTGAGTCCCCCAATCTTTCCCCATGAATGCCAGTCTTTCATATTCAATTGCCTCCTCAGCATATCCACTTGAATATCTAATATGCATTTCAAACTTAACTCTTGTATCTATGGCTTTTGAAAAATATGCTCCTTCCTTCGGGCACCCCAGTTCAGTCAATGGCATCACTATGTATTTAATTGCTCATGTCTGAGACCCAAGAGTCATCCTTGACCTTTTTCTTTTTTTTTTCACACACCCCACAGCCAATCCATCAACAAATCCTATTGGCTTATATTTTACAGCATGGAAGATCTAGTAACTTTTCATCTCCTGGATGGTCTCCCTGCTCCTGATAGCCTGCTCTATCAATTTTCCATGTAATAACAAGAGTGATAATTTCAAAAGTATATCACATCACATAAGCTACTACTCAAAATCTTTCAGTAGTTTCCATCATACTCAAAATACAATTCTAACTCCTTATCATTGTCTATGTTGCCCTGTGAGCTGCTCTGAGCCTCTGTCTGACCTCATCTTCAATCACATTTCTCATTCACCTTGTGCTATCCTTTTGGGCCTTCTTGCTGTTCCTGGAACGTGTCAAGATTTTTCCAAATTCAGAGACTCTCTACCTTTACTGCTCCTTCTATCGGGAATGCGATTCCCCTCAGATCTTCAAGTCTAATTCAGGTCTTTCATCCAGCGTTAGCTCTCAGAGAGGCATTCCCTGACTATGCTGTCTAAATTAGTCTCCCCAGGCTCCTAGCATCCCGGTAAAGTTCTAGTTCTTAACCTGAGTGGTGGTTACAGAGATTGTGACTTTATAAAAATATGACATATTATAAAATGTATGGCTTTTAATTTATAGTATATTTCATAGTAAAAAAATTTTTTAAACAGAGGTGAGGCGACTATTAATGAAATGATTTTTAAAATTTCCCTGGAATTGAAGGTCATGAATTTTGAGCCTGATGGGTTAAAAAAGACCGGGTCAAGGCACATTGATTAGGCCACAATGTGGCGACTGGAATGGAGTGGATGTCGGGAGACAAGAGAGGAGGTTTTTGATGGATGTGGGGAGATGTTATAGAAGTGGTTCAGAAGACAGATGACAGAAGCTTGGACCAAGTTTTTCAAAATGGAGATACTTTCTGGAGCTTTTCTGATCTTGAGCAATCTCTTAATTCCTGTCTTGTTGACTCGCATTTTGCTTTATCCACTGCAATCATTCAAAAGTTTTCTTTCACCCCTGGAGTCCCAGTTCTTTCTGGTTTCTAGCATCTCCTTAGGACAAGGCCTTCTACTAGAGCGAGAAAGCCAAGGTCATCTGACATAAACTTGGTTCTATCTCTTCACTTTAAGATTTCTCTATCTCTACTGCTTCTTTGCTGTTTCTATCCTGTTTCTGATATATAAAATTTCTTTGCTTTTATTTGCCAAGAAATATTTTCACTCTTGATTCTGTTTATTTCCCACCATCCCTTAAACCAAACTTGAATATTATTCTATCACTGCTGATATGGTTTGGATCTGTGTCCCCACCCAAATCTCCTGTCGAGTTGTAATCCCCAGTGTTGGATGTGAGGCCTCGTGGCAGGTGATTTGATCATCGGGGTGGATTGCCCCCGTTGGTGCTATTCTCGTGACAGAATTCTAATGAGATCCAGTTGATTAAAAGTGTGTGACACCACCTCCTTCCTCCTGCTCCAGCCATATAAGATGTGCCTGTTTCCCCTTCGCCTTCTGCAGTGATTGTAAGTTTCCTGAGGCCTCCCCAGAAGCGGAAGCTGCTAGGCTTCCTGTGCAGCCTGTAGAACCATGAACCAGTTAAACCTCTTTTCTTTATAAATTACCCAGTCTCAGGTATTTCTTTACAGCAGTATGAGAACGGACTAATATACCTATCTAGCTTTTCTTCATAGTATTTATCACAACCTGAAATTATATTAGTTGTTTATTTAATGCCTGCATTTCTACCCCTAAAGACAGCAGGGTCTTTGTCTCCTTCCCTGCTTTGTTTCCACCTCCTAGAACAGTAGTTGGAACCTAGTAAGTGTTCAATAAATAATGGTTTAATGAACAAATGAATCTTAAGATCTCTGCACTGTTATGTTCAACATATTTCCTATCATTTTCTACTTAAGAAGTAGCACAGGAAAATGGGCAAAATTTAATCATTTTTCTCTGTCAAGGGACTTCCTCTTTCTATTTTACACATATGGTATTTTGCTTTTTTTTCTTTATATATGTTACATTTATAATAAGCAATAAAGACTATTCCATTTAAAAAAAGTAAAACAGGCCAGGGATTGTGGCTCATGCCTGTAATCCCAGCACTTTGGGGGAGGCCAAGGCAGGAGGATCACTTGAGCCCGGGAGTTTGAGACCAGCCCGGACAACATAGTGAAATCCCATCTCTCAAAAAAAAAAAATGTAGCCAGGTGTGGTGGCGCATCCCTGTAGTTCAAGCTACTCAGGAGGCTGAGGTGGGAGGGCTGCTTGAGCCTGGGAGGTTGAGGCTGCAGTGAGCCATGATAGTGCCACTGTACTCCAGCCTGGGTGACACTGAGGTTATCTCAAAAATATTAACAGTGATGGCAGTAATACATAAATTAGGCAAAACAGTACCATGCAGTACTCTCTGCCTAATTAGAATGCTTATTTTTCTTTTACCGCACTCACTGCCTGAAACGATACATGTATTTATTTGTGGTCTGCCTCACTGTCTAGAGTGTCACCTCCCTGAGGGCAGAGACTGTATCTTCTTCACAGTTGCACCCTCTCTGCCTGGAACAGTGATAGGCACAGAGAAAGTACTCAAATAAATTTTACTTTTCTCCCCAAACATGCTACTGAATCAAAGTCTCTTGATGATACCCAGGAATCTGAGTTTTTAATAAGTTCCATAGGTGATTCTTCTGAGCTTTAAATTTCAGAACTTTCTGTCAAAATGATCATTACTAGGTATAAATATAGGGCTACAAAGAATTGCTAAATCTAGAGATTATCCTTTCATTCTATCCTGTTAACCCAAGTAGCCCTGCAGAAGAAAAGACTGAGAAATTAGGCAACCTATAAAGGGAGAATAAAAATGCTTTCTTCTTATGTCCCAATAGTACTGTTAAAACCAGGTAGAAGAAACAGCCTCCTTCAGCTTTTCTATACGTATTTACAACTAGTATGTTCATTTTTTTCTCTCTTCTATTTAGAATTTTAAAAAATAACTGTTGAGTGTTGTAGGTATTGTAAATTACACTGGTCTAACCTACTTAGGCTGTTTGAGTTTCAAATATGTCTCATCTTACACGGTAGACGTGTAAAGTGTATCACACTGGGACAGAAATAAATCTTGTTAAGAGAAAATTCTGTCAGGTAAGCTTCTTACCTAGTTTTGTCCACTTTAGGATCCAGGTATCTGTACACATAATAGCTAGAGGTGTTCTTTATCATCTTTTGAAAGTGTAAATGATTTTTTGGTAACTATTCAACCCATAATCTATAATGACAACTATTTACAACTTCCCATACATATGTATATACCTCAAAGTAAAATGATTCTGCTAGCAGTCTTCAGGTTCTTCTCACTTTGGAAACTGAATTAGTCTTTATCCCATAATACAATGGGAACAGTCCTGGATTCTTTTCTTACTGCCCTTGAGATGATGGCTTTTTGAAACGGAGCCTGATGACCTGGTTTCAGCTTTGGTCTCCATATTTATTTTTCTCTTGAGACCTGAATGTATATCAGAGGGCATGTATGGGAGGTTTTACTCCTTTTCAGTGTATTCTAGATATTGTTGGTTATTGTTATATTTTGTCACTTCCTGCCTGGTGTGCCAAAATGAAAATGGATATCTCTTGTATTGGTAAAAAACATGAAAGTGATTGTGATGGTTTTTAAAAAGACATCTGAAAATTCTTTGACACTTCTCCCATCAAGAGGTGGACTTTAAATCTCTTCCCTTTGTGAATGGACTGGCCATAGTGACTCACTTCTAAAACAGAATGTGGCAGAAGTGACACTATGTGAATAACCAGTTTAGGGTAGAAAAGGCCTTTTTTTTCTTGGGACATTGACCTTGAAACCCAGCACTGCTCTGAGGAAGCCCAGGCCACATAACAAGGCCTGATAGACAGCCCCCACTGAAGTCCCAACCGGTAACCAGCAACAGCCACCAGGCACATAAGTGAGAGGGCCTTTGAGATGCCACCACACCAATCCACCTTTGAATTCGATGGCACTAGAGACTGGAACTGTGTAGCTGAATCTAGTCAACCCTCTGAATTGTGAAGAGATAATAATGACAATTGCCATAGTTTTATGCCACTAAATTTGGGGTGGTATGTGATGTAGCAACAGACAACCACAATAGACATGACATTCCCTTGGTTAAACTTATACTTGCTCTGGGCATTTGATCCTTTTACTTTGTTAAGTCTATGCCTTTTTGCTCCATTAAATTTGTGAGACAAAATGCTGACTCATGTTGAGTGCCATTTTTAGAGAAAGTGGACTTGAGAGAGATTTAGGGACCAAAGGAAACAATAGAGTGGAACCATTTTTGTTTCAATATAAAAAGATGTCACTTGCTAATTGCAGAGAATTAAGATGAATAGAGAACTCAGGGGAAATCAGTGATGGAAAGAGAGTTGATTAATCAGTTGAGTTCATTGTTCAACATGTGGTCTCTCACTTCTGTCTCACCCAACTTCAATCCAGTGTCTGAATACTTTTTCTAAAGCAGCAATCCTGTAATTCACCAACTTACCTTAAATGCTTCTGATGCATTGTCTTTGGTATAAAATCCAATTTCCTTTGCATAACACAACAGAATCTTTATGAGCCCCCGAAGCTGCCCCATCACCTGTCTTTGCAGCCTCAGGATTCCTCCCACCTCCTCTAACGTTCTGTGCTTTGATTGTTTCAATCACAGCTGTACCTGCCCATGCATAATTTTGAACTTGCTCTTCTGTCTCCCTGGAATGCCTTTCCCCGTCCTTCTTTCCATGGCCAATTCCTGCTCATTCTTCAAGTTCAAACTTCGATGTTGGCTTTTTCAATGCTGGCTGAGTTACACGCACATTCTGTGTATTCTTTAGGCCCCGGGTGGTTACTTTCTGCCTGGAATTGTCCTTGTCCATCTCCTTTCCAGGCTGTGAGCTCCTTGAAGCTAGGAGTTGTGTCTGTTGAGTCACCAGAGCCTATCAGCCCAGTAAGTGGCTCATAGTAAAAACTCATATATGCTCCATAATGCATGAGTTATGGCAGACAGTAAGTGGGAGGAAATTGGAGAATGGTAAGCTACTGTTGTTCCTAGTAACTAGGAGGAAAGTATTATTGTGGTCTTTAACACTTGCAATCTTACTACTTAAAAGTTTAGAATAAAGTGGAACAGATGGGATTTAAGCCGTGAAATAGCTTTGGGGCAGACTCTAAATGGAAATGGAATGAAGAAATCAAATGATTACAAAATAAACTTCATCATGGTAAACTGAAAGAATACATTCTTTATACCTACAATTTTTTGCTTCCATATTGTAGTACACAGAGCATACATTTTGAAGGTGAATTTTACTATTAGTAACTTATTCTATATGCTCTACAACTGTGTGTATGTGTATGTATGTAAAAAACACAAAAATATTTTTGTGAAATTATGTAGCCAGTGGTATGTTAGAGATGCTCATATAGTTTTGTAAGAACCAATTGTTAAATTTTTAGGAATTTTGGAAGCTGGTTATTAAACATGATTAGCTTGGAATTGGCCAGGTTGGTAGTATTTCTTTATTTATTGCTATTTGTTTATTTTTTAGATTGAGTCTCGCTCTGTTGCCCAGGCTGGAGTACAGTGGTGTGGTCTCTGCTCACTGCGACATTCGCCTCCTGGGTTCCAGCAATTCTCCTGCCTCAGCTCTCAAGTAGCTGGGATTACAGGCATGCACCACCATGTCTGGCTAATTTTTGTATTTTTTTGTAGAGACAGGATTTCACCATGTTGGTCAGGCTGATCTCAAACTCCTGACCTCAAGCAATCCACCTGCCTCAGCCTCCCAAAGTGCTGGGATTACAGGCATGAGACACCACATCTGGCCCAATGTTGGTAGTGTTTACACTATAGGAACAGGCAAATGCTACACTACGTACGTATTTTCCCCCAATACCTGACTGATTATGAAATGCTTAGAGGCACAACACTGGATATAGTTTTGTTATATTCAGTGGAATGTTTATATCAAAAGACTGTACAAACTATTTGTCTTTCATAAGTTGATGAGAAGTGAAAGGTGATCGAATGAAACCTATCATGTATGTAGGCAAATGATTGAAAGAACTAGACTGTCTCCTTATAATATGCGCCAAACTTGAAACTTTCAAACATGGTGGAAATAAACACCATCCTTCTTCTGTGGCACAAAGTTATTCCTTGTATATTGTCTCTCTTTTCTCTTTTTTGCCTTTTTACTGAGATGACCAAAAAGGAAAAAGAGTTGTGGTTTTCTGAAGTGAAACTTTTGTCATTATTACAATCAAAGCAATTATTTTCCTTTTTTTCTTTTTTCTTTTTGAATCTGTAAGTAAATGCTAAATGATTCAGATGTAAGCTTATTATTACAAAAAACGTATTTACTGACTGAGTTATTTGTTCATTCCACAAATATTCTTGGAGTACTTATGATCTGTAGAAGAGGATATAGTGGTAAATATGGCAAACCCAGATTTGCCTTTGTGGAGGTCACAGTCAAATTAGGGAGGCAGAAAATAATTGCCCATGTTGTATTACATGTTGTAAAGAAGTTCAGAGGGAAGAGGAGGAAGTTAACATGAAGCTAATGAAGCTTACGTTTTAGGATACAGTCCCTATTCCCCGTGTATGTGTGAAGGCCCGCAGGTAAAGTGGACTTTGTCATGTTTGCAAAACTAAAAGGTAGCCAAAGCACTAGACTAGCAAACGAAAGAGCAACTGGCATGAGATGAGGCTGGAAAGTTAGGTAGGGACAAGCTCATGGATGGCCCTTCATACGGTTGAAAGATTCTGGACTTTTTCCTAAGTATAATAGAAGGGTAATAAAGGGTTTTAAGCTGAGGAATGACATGTTTTAGAAAGATTGCTTTGAACTCTTGTGTGGAGAATGGATTGGAGGGGGAGCAAGAGCACATAAAACACAATGAAAAATGGTCCTGTTGTGAATTGAGAGAGGAAGAGGTTATCTAAGGAGAATGCTAGTGAGATTATTATTATTAGGCTACTTACATTGGATAACATTTTTAATGACCTGGAAGAAGTGATAAAAATAATTTGATTACCCTTGCAGGCAGTAATAGGGAATTATTCATAAAAGCAGAAAAGGACATAATTTTAAAAGCTCTGGAAAAATCATAAGCAGCCAAGAAATAAAACCATATTAATCCTGAATATCTGTGTGCACAAACATAAAGCAACTAAGAATTTCTCAGTTCTCATGGAAGAATGCATTGTGAACAATAGCACGTCTTGTCCAATGTTGTTTTGATTCCAAGAGCCCTATATTGTTTGGTTCAACTAACTGTTTCCAATTAGCTCCTAATGCTTTTAAGTTCTACTTCTGCCAAAATGACTACTGACAATTCATTTGAAGAGCTTGCAGAAGGATGTCCATTCATGTTAAATATTGAGCATAGCCTTACTCTTGCCATAAAGCACCAGAGAATCCTCTAATACCATAATCAGCAGGAAGCTCTATAAACAAGATGCCATGAAGTCTGCACAGAACAGAAAGTAAAAATAATCATTGAATAACCTAATTGGCCTTGAAATCTTTATGTAATGTTTGCTGCTTCTTATCACAGATGAAGCATGGAAGAGTGATAAAATGCAACAATTCAATGTTCAAGTCAGAAAAGTGTGAATATTCAGCTTTCATTAAGTCCACTGGAGACAAAACCATCCAAATGAAAAATCCACCTGAATTGTCATAAAACAAGCATTAATTTAAGTTATATCCTTGGAGAATATTCTGTTCAGTTCCTCTAAATGAAAGATCATTTACCTTCTGTTACATAAGCTTAAGTTGTACTAACTATAAACTTACTGTTTCTTCTCTTAATTCCACTTTACAAATCAAGCAGAGCAGATGGTCGTTTTAATGCAGACCATTTCAGAGTCACCAACAAATAAGGCAACATGTCTAGTTCTGCATACAGGGAAGTTAATGTGCTGATGACTAGTCATCAGGTTTATAACTTGTTTATTAATTTTGATTTTTATGATTATTACATTTATTACCAGGTATCTTAGTCAGCTGGAGCTGCTATAACAAAATACCATAGACTGGGTGGCTTAAGTAATAGACATTTATTTCTCACAGTTCTGGCTGCTGACTGCCGCCCTCTTGCTGTTTGCTCAGAGAGAGAGAGAGACAGAGAGAGAACAGAAAGAGAGAGAGATCTGTCTACCTCTTCTTATAAGAGCGTTAACCCCATCATGTGGGTCCCACCCTCATGACTTAATCTAAACCTAATTACCTCCCAAATGCCTCACCTCCAAATACCATCACATTAGGGGTTAAGGCTTCAGGGCATGAATTTGGGGGAGGCACATTCAGTCCATAACATGGAGAGAGTGGGATAATTGCCGTAATGAACAGTGTCCATCCCACGCTTACCAAAATTAAAAATGTTATTAGAGCTGCTACATTTTCTTTTCCTAAGCAGAGAGATGTAAAACACTGGGCGTTTAAAAAGATAGATTACGTTTGAAGATAAGAAATACAAACAATTTGTGATGCTGATGGTTTGTTTGTGATACGATGTGATTAGATGCTGATTAGAAATATGTCTAATGCTGTAGAGTCACGTGATTTACAATCTAACTGAGCAGAGTGAAAGATTTCTCAAATGATGTAATGAATCAGCCTTTTTAAAAAATAGTTTTATTCAGGCTTTTTGATGGAAGGCCATGAAACTACTGACTGGTATTCTTGCAGGAGTTGGCTGGCCAGGACCCAGGCTGGTGCTTCATAGTGTAACCTAGGAAGTAAGCTAGTGTCATGACTTTGGTACTGTGGAGGTCACTTTTCAGGTAATACTCAGTCTGAATTTATAATCCTTGAGGAAGGTGTAGGAAGGAATAAGGGAGGGGGAAATGGAGACAGAAGGAGAAAACAGGGGGCAAGAGGTGGGAGAAAGAATTCCTAGCTACAGGCAGCAGCAGTAACAGCAGCAGCAATAACAACTTTGGCAAATGAATATTGGTGGAGAATGAAGGCACGTAAATCCCATATTATGTGCATCTGAGTAGTAGCAGATAAAATGATATATAGATATAGCTGTGAAAATAATGTGAGAGATAATAAACTGAAATGCATACAGGAGCCAAGCAACTAACATAAATGTAAACAGGGACCAAGAGGATTGCATAAAAGCATGAAGCGGGCTGCACGTAAGATATTGGTGTCTTTATTGCCACTAAGCACAACACTCATCATGTTATGATACCTTTCAAGGTACAATTTGAACTAAAAGAAAAAATGATCCTATAAAACACACTGAGGTTGGTTTATGAACCCTGAGATACTGTGCTTAGGGTTTGAACTTTGAGCAATTGTATGCAGTGAAATTTTCTACAATGACTATAAAAGCCCTGAAAAAAAGAAATTGTTTCTTGTAATGTAGACAAACAAAATAAAACATTTCAGAATCATATTTTTAAAGTATGTATGGCTGAAAGTTTTGTTTCAATAAGTTCCCAAGTGTGGAGAAATTAAAGTTAACATCAAAGTGGGGTTCAATTTATATTGTGTATTCTATGTGTATGTGTGTGTGTGTATGTGTGTGTAGTATATATTTGCTTAAGTTAGTAACTTTAGTGAACTTTTCAGTTCATCTCAGACAGTTCGTCTCTTAGAATTAGTCATTGTCAACTCAGCACTTTCTTTGTGTAGTGTAATATTTACAAGTTTAGTTTGTTCCCCGTTGCCTCTGGTTTGAATTATTGTAATTTTGCTCTCACCAGTTTTTTTTACCTCCAGTTCCCACTACCCCTAACTCATCATTTCCAGTCATTTCCTAAGGGAGCATCTGGGACTAGCCCAGCTGGGATTTGCATCAAGGCCAGCAGTGGGTATTGAGTATGAGAAGGCAAGACCAGCCTAGACTCTCTCCAAGGTGGCCTACAAGTGGAGGAAGTCAACAGACATGTTGAAATCAGAGTTCACTGGAGAACATGGAGAGTTAAACACTGGAGGGTTCATACCAAAGGCTAAAGGGCCAAAGATAGGTTTGTAAACTACAGATAAAATCCTAAGCTCTCCACCAACTGAACAGACCCCTGCTTGGCCAACGGGACCCCCAGAGAAACCTGAAACAGAGTTCCTGGCCATGACAGGAAGGGAGGTCAGATGTGCCTCATTATACTCCCTCCCTCTTGGAGTTTAGTCACAACTGACCAACATTAATGTCAAAAAATAGAGATTGTAAGACTGACAGACTCTTTGTGGCAATAAGATACCAAATTATAAGCAAGACCTAAGGCCATGTGAGGTAAAGGTTAAGTCATGTTTGCAGGCTGTCAATCTTAACAGGTTGCTTGGACCCAATATTTTGTGGCTGACACTTACATAGCATGCTTAACTTAACATTCCTTTCTGCTGACTCGAAGTTTTAGAGCTTTTCTCTAACCAACTGCAAATTTAAAAATCTCTGAATCCATCCACATATAACCTGTAAACCCCTGCTTCAAGATAGCCTACATTTTTGGGCCAAACCAATGTACACCTTCTATGTACTAACTTACAACTTTGCCTGTAACTACTGCCTCCCTAAACTGTATAAAACCAAACTGTAATCTGACCGCCTCAGGATCACTTACTCAAGGCTTCTTGAGTTTATGTTTCCCCTGGGCCACAGTCACTCATATTGACTCAGGATAAACCTCTTTAAAATATTCTACAGAGTTTCGTTTTTCTGTTAAGAGGTTCCTAGCTGGGGGATGAATGAAGAATTTTGAGTTGGGTAGAGTTAGGTTAGGATGAGAGTAGGTGAGGAAACTACAAGAATGGTCCATGGTTTATGTCTGTTGGTCAGTGGGTGTGTACATGGTGATTGGTATCCCCGGCTGGAATCTGGGACCGGGTAGATATTTTTCTCTGTGCTGTTGTTAAAGGGGACTTTCAAAAATATGAATCAAATTATGTTACTCCATTTCTAACAATCATGTTTAGAATTCTACTTAGCACCTCATTACTTGCCATAACACTCTCTAATATGAAGTCAGAATGTCCTGGTGTGTTACAATCAACTAGGTGTGTGTGCAGTCACATTTAGGTGTGTCTCAAGCAATTTGTTGCTCATAATGATGTACTAAAGTTTGTGAAGATTTTTTTTCCAATACAAATGAGAGCAAGTCTATTCTCTAATTCATGTTTTGTCAGCTTCTCATTTGAGGTGCTTTCTTGATTGGAAATGATAGGTACAGTGTTACAAGTAAGTCTTGGGGAATTGCATATAATCCGAGGCCTATCATAGGCCAATGTTGAAATATTTTGCAAGCTACTACCATTCCAAGTATGTTGATAGTTACTACTAAAAGGTGATTATGTATTATTACAGTGTTGGACTTTATCAAACTGTGGTGTGCTCATAGGAGTGTGTTATGAGCTAAAACATTATCTGTCATTTCTCTTTTTTGAGAAAAATATGTTTTGAGATTGGCTAGCAAAATGTGCAAGCTTGGTAGTTTGTGCTGTCCTCTACAGCTTCATCTTTCCCTGTCCTCTATATGTTTGCCAATCTTACCACACTGCTCAGATGTTCACTTCTCCATGCTTTTCCCTTGCTGTTCCTTTTGCCTGGAATGGCTAATATTGGGCTGCTGTGTTATATAATTCCAGACAGCACCATTCCTATTGTATTCTTAAGTTGTTTTCCTAGGAGATAGGGAAAGGGTGGCATTCACAGAGGTAAGAGTTGTCCTTGAAGTTATAAAGGGGAAGTTTTTTATTATGCTCCCTTTCCTCATGGGTATATTTATTGAACTTTATTTTTCCTTTAAAATTTGTTACTGAAGTTCTCTTCCAAAATTATATTAATTATATGTGATGACTTAACTGTTGAAATAAATCAAAGATTACCCAATTTTTTAAAAAATCATTGTAATGTACCCTGTCTCTATTCCCATCCTTAACATCTGAGGTTATCAAGAAAAACACCCTGGTGAAAAAAAAAATTTGTAATTTTCTTCAAATTCTTAAAGATTATCTATCTATCTATCTATCTATCTATCTATATCTATCTATCTATCTATCTATCTATCTATCTATCTATCTATCTGTCTATCTATCTATCTATCTACAGCTGTATCTATATCCTTGGCCACTGTTTGTTTTTCTAAAATGACATCCTCTAATACAATTCCTTGCAACATTCTAGACTTTCCTGTAGCTCCATATATATGAATGTGACTCACTATTTTTAAGGACTACATTTAGAGTCCATTGGGGGAATAGTGAGAGTTAAATACGAGGGTGACCTAATAGCAAAGGCCAAAAGGCCAAAAATAGGTTCAAGGTGAGGGGATGAGCTAGGAATTTGGAGTGGTAGGGCCAGGTCAGGGTGAGATTGGCTGATGAACGTAGAAGGATGGTCCATGGGTCATTCATCAGTAGGTGTTTACAGGGTATTTAGAACATCAAGCTGCCCTAAGGGACCAGACTTTCCTGCAGCTTAATAGTCACCGCTCTAGCTAATTATTTTAAAGAGCTGCATTCTCAGCTTGAATGTACCGTGATTCATTCAACTTCTTTCCTATGCAGGTTGTTGTAAGTTTTGCCAACTTTCTCAGTGCTATAACAAACATACTTGTATATATACTTGTAGGTTCTGAAGTTTTTGTCTCTATAAAGTACCAGAAGCAGGACTGAGAGGCTAAAGTCCAGGTATATATAAAATTTATTTCCATTGACAGGCTACTTTCCAGGTAGCTGCAGAAATTCTCATCCCTTGGAGAGTTTCTCAATAATAGGATATACTTTTAAATTACATAGGCCACAATCTCATCTTTTTACACTCCACTTACTCTTAGAGTTTGTGAATCAAGAGCCTAAAGTTGAAGCTTTTTACTAGAAGAATACCTAAAGACATTTTTCTTTCTGTTGACGAATATATTCATTATGCCAAAGGAATATTACAGTGATTATCTTGGAACTTGAAAAGGTCAATTTCATTAACTTCAGCAAAACAGGATAGACTGGCAGATACTAGAGTCTGGAAAGCCCACGTTGGTAGGAGTGAGCAAGAGAACAAACCCAGCAAATTCTAGGAAAAAAAACAACAAAAAACTGGCCCAGGTGATAGGTTATTGTATTAGTCCATTCTTGCATTGCTATCAGGAATTACCCAAGACTGGGTAATTTATGAAGAAAAGAGGTTTAATTGACTCATAGTTCCACAGGCTGTACAGGAAACATTGCTGGGGAGGCCTCAGGAAACATACAATCATGGTGGAAGGCCAAGGGGAAGCAGGAACATCTTCAGATGGCAGCAGCAGAAGAGAGATCAAAAGGGGAAGATACCACACACTTTTGAACAGCCAGATCTTGTGAGAACTCTATCATGAGACAGCACTAGGGGATGGTACTAAGCCATTAGAAACCACCTCCATGATCCAATCACCACCCACTAGGCTCTACCTCCTACTCTGAGGATTACAATTCAACATGAGATTAGGGTGCAGACACAGAGCCAAACCAAGTCAGTCATAGAATGAGGAGGCTTATTCAATAGAACAGTTGTAGTCAGAGCAGGTGGCACCAGGAAGACCCAAAGCTGGGTCCAGTAAGCGGGGGTTCAGGAGCAAAGGATATTTGGAGACTCAAGAAAATAGGAGGGAGGAGGTTGACATCTGGGACATTTGTTGGAAAGTGGTAAGGACCAAGTCACCTATGGGAAGCAGCAGGGAGCCATGAATCCCTGGGAGAAGGTCAGCCTTTCTAAGTCAGACAGATCTGCTTTCAAAGTCTGGCTCTGCTGCCTGCTAATCTTTGACTTGGAGAAAGCTGTTAAATCACCATGGATCTTGATTTCTTGATCCGTATGCCTTGTCAAAGAGCTGGCTTAGTGCATAGCACATACAATACATACAGTGTTTGTTGTTATGTACATGCAGCCTAGTATTTCTAGGATTGCTGAATTTTTCCTGTGACAAAGGGTACATTTGTAGGTGTATAGTGTAAAATGAGTTGACAGTTGTATACTCAGACTCCAGCATGCTGTATTTACCTTGTCTTCTGGAGTAGTTGCCTCACTAGAACTAGAACTACATCTAAAACTTAATCACCTTTCCCCGAACCTCCTACTAAAGTCCTCTGTAGGGTGACTGGTTAAAAAACCTATAGAAAACCTTGAGGCTGTCATTTCCTGACAAGTAACAGCAGTACCTGCAATGCCTTGATGCTGGGGCTATTTGCCGGATTATCTCTTCTTGGATACCCTTCAAGTCCTCCTCTCTTTCTAGTACTTAGGCCTAGTTCTGTTTTCATAAAGTCTCAAAAAGACTTGCCTGTTCATCTGTTTTCATAAAGTCTCAAAAAGCTCTCCAATCAAGCATACCTAAGTTAACAAATGCTGATGCTAAATTTCAGAGCATTGAGCCCATACACCTGGAAAACCTTTTGCCTAATTGTCTTGTTTGGTCTTCAGGTAGAGGTGGTTGAGCCTGTCCCTTAGGGGGCCATAGATATAGGGAACCATTCGGAGCTTGGCAATGTCAGCGTTTAGAACTGGGCATTTATTGCCTGAAGGTGTATGTTATATACCAAGTTCTTCTTGAACAGAGTTGATCCTAATAACCTGAGAACAAGAAAGTACTTCTCAGGAAAGTACTTTATGAATTTCTATGATTTGTTTTGTTAACAGCAAACAAAAAAATGATGTAACAATAAAGTAAGAACCATGCAGTGTGCATACCAGCGATTTTTAGCTGCTCAGAATCCATTTTTCTT
The DNA here is from genome assembly GCF_003255815.1 of Theropithecus gelada. NCBI lineage: Eukaryota > Metazoa > Chordata > Mammalia > Primates > Cercopithecidae > Theropithecus > Theropithecus gelada. The sequence goes on from NC_037676.1 coordinate 106,903,247, forward strand.
CCTTTGGGAAATGGTATCTCAGTTTTCCTTTGGGCTCCCACCCTCATCCCCAACTCTTAAGTCCATGTGATGGACTTAAAGATGACCCAAATCTTGCCAGTCAACATTTTTCATTTGCTAGTCATGGCACTTAGTTTAACAGTGAACTGAGCCAATGAAATTCAACCCCAAGACTTTGCTGAACTATTAGGAAAGAGACTGTTATGGTCATTCCACTGGTAGAATACAAGCCTGGAAGTGGTGGTGGTCATCTTGCCAACATATAAGGAGAGTTTATTTGGAGCCAAGTAGTGCCTAAAACTACAATCCTCTGGACTACTTAGTCACGTGAGCTGTTTACATGGTTTTTGCTTATGTCAGTTTGGTTGTATTTCTGTCACTTGCAATCAAAAGATTTCTGACTAATTTAGCTGGGTTCCTGAAGTTGTTGAAATCCAAAGCTAAATGTAATGCTATTGAACTGAAGACTTCTCTAAATTGTTAAAAATCCAAATAGCAAATCTGAGGACTGAATTTCATTTCTGTTTATCATTATGTTAAAAAAAATTCTGAGCAAAAAATATCACCACACTCCTTCCAAAACTAAAAATGATACACTAGGTAGCAAAAAGGATACCAGCTTGCAATTTTCAGTGGCATTACTGTTACCTCTGAGCACTACAGGTAAATGCCATAAATTTATCTGAGATCAGATGTTTAATCTAGATTATTTCTATAGTTTCTTCCAATTCTTTAGTTCTAGACAAACTATGTAGAAAATCAGGTATGATTTGATTTTTTTTGCCATAATGTCATTTTATGGTGACACTGAAAGGGAGCCATTGACAGTAAGAGTAGCAGGATATTGTACAACATACATAGATTTTGGAGCCAGACAGACATGTTTTAGAATTCTGGCTAAATGACCTTGGGAAATTTACATAACCACTCAGTTTCAGTTTTGTCATTTCATGTAACATGGGGATGACGATACCTCGTTCACCCTTAAAGACCAAGTGAAATGCTGTATACTCAATCTAATGTTGTGCTCGATGCATAGAATCCTTGTTTTTAAGTTCTATAAAGGAGACTTAGTTATAAATGAAGTTTCTAAAGTTACCTGTTATGCGTTTGTGTAAATGATGCCCTCATTCATGCCTAGAAAACCCAGAATAAGTCTGCTACATGTTTTACACATGAGATACCCTTCTCTCCCTAAACAGATATATTTTTAAGTAGTTATCTGAGTTTAGATTTGTTTCAGCAAAGCAAGCGGCAATTATGGGAAACTGAGATTTCTCTAAGACTAGTTTGCGGAAATAATGCATAACTCTGGCTTAGGTTGAGAATACAACCATTTAAAATGCAGACATAAAGACCATTGGAAAGAAAGCTGGGTATTTGTAATGCATAATGATGAAATACTATACAATGTTGATTTTACTAGTGAGTGGATATTTTATTTTTGATATGCTTTATATTTTTAAAGGTTTTGTAATCTGAATTATAGATGATACCAAGTATTTGCTAAGTTCCAAATAGCATCTGTTTCTTGCCATTCAATTTTCATTTTTTCTGGAAATGCATATTTTGATGATGTTAAAGCCATAAATCTTTCTTGACAGTGCTCTGTTAGTTTTAATAAGTAGTAGTCAGGGCCAACTTCCATTTACAGTTGTTGAATGTTAAACAGCATTGGAAAATGTTAAGTTGTTAGATAATTGACTAGTTTTCTCAAACCTCCTCTGGGAAACTGGGAATTAACCGTGCCTCCTACTCCCTTTTCCACACTCCAAAGGGAATATGCTAATCCACTATTAGCTTTACAGCAATGACTTAATATTCCATTTCAAGAGCTTGTTGTGCACAAGCATTGTGTAAATTGATTTCATTCCATTGGGAATTCACACCCAGAAGCACTGCCCTGACATGAGAGTAGGAGTGAAGAGGACCTCACAACTCTCCCCGCTACAGGGCCCTGCGTGACACATGGTACATGAAAGGGGATCAGTGCATGTTTGTGGAATGAATGAAAAAATAACCACTGTAATTCTCTACTATAATGTTTCTGCTCACAAAACATCCAAATTGATTTAATCCAAAGGCGATGGAAAGTAATTCTGTGTGTGGGAAAACATGAATTCAAGCCTGTTAGTTTTTCTAGTAAGGTTCCTTGATGTGCCTTTCAGCAACAAGGCCTTTGGGACTCTGTGACTCAGGAACACAGTACTTTTCCTGATGGCAAGGCAGCAACAAGATCCTTTGGGGCTGGCATTCATTCCTCTGGAGGCTGGATGTCACTCTTTTTTATTCTCCCATTCCTTCCTCACCTTCTAATACTCATCTGTGTTGCTTTTTTTTTTTTAGGCAGAGTCTCGCTCTGTTGCCTAGACTGGAGTGCGGTGGCGTGATCTCAGCTCACTGCAACCTCTGCCTCCTGGGTTCAAGTGATTCTTATGCCTCAGCCTCCCAAGTAGCTGGAATTACAAGTGTGCACTACCAGGTTCAACTAATTTTTTGTATATTTAGTAGAGATGGAGTTTTGCTATGTTGGCCAGGCTGGTCTGGAACTCCTGGCCTCAAGTCATCTGCCCTCGTCAGCCTCCCAAAGTGCTGGGATTACGGGAGTAAGCCACTGCACCTGGCTTGCTTTGCTTTTTCTTATTTGGTTCTATGGTTCTCATATTTTTTGTTAGCGCAAAGATCTCACATATTTAAACTTAAAAAATCCCACACGGCTACATTAAAAAACATCATTCTGAGTCTCTCTCACGTCTATGCAAAGTCACACAGATTTGCCATTTCTTTTCAGGTGGATTGGAAGCATATGCTCTGTTCATGGTTTTGTCTATGGTCTCTTTTAGTCCTCACTACAAGTCATGAAAGAATTCTGAGGCATTGTTATTTCCATTTGATGGATGAGGAGACAGAGGCTTAAAGAGGTAAAAGTCCTTTTCACTTAAGTATAGTATCTTGGTCTTTAACAGAGATGGCAGGAAATAGAAGCAGACAAGCAGGATGCTATGTCTGGACAAAATACTTTTGAAGTGGACATACCTTTATGGTTAATCTTCCACTTTTGATGCAAGAGGTTTCATTATGAATATGTTTAAAAAATTCATTTATTTTACAATCTTAACAATATCTCTAAGCCACTCCAGGGTCTTGTGTAATGGCTTTTATGTAATATGCCCTTTTAATGACTGCCTCCCTTACTTCCTATATCACCACTTACTTTCTAAAGTATTTTAAGTCCCAGCTCAGATGTTAGTCCTCAGAGATGCCTTCTAAGATTACTCTAAACCCTCCAATCACTCTCTATCCCAATGTCCCATTTCATTTCTTTCATAACTTCTTTTGCTGTTGAAAAATCGTATTTTTTATTGTGTGTATCTCTACTAGGAATGGGAGCTGCCTATGAGAATGGTCCTTGTTTGTCTTACTTGCCTCGCCATCCCCAGTCCTTAGAATAGTGCCTGGATAAATTATTGCATATGCTTCAAGATGCATACTAAAGTAAATGGCATGACTCTGATCGTTAAATACTGAGGGATTGGCAAGCACAAGGAACTGGTGGGGCCCAGTCACAGACAGATGGAAGATGAATGGCGGTACTTCCTTTCTTTGCCAGCTGTTGGATTTTTCTGGCTTTGTGCACTAAGGTGGGTATAATTAGCTCTTATGGCCTGCCCAAACAAGTGCCCAAGTACCAGTATAAAGTGATCTTTATCTAAGCCCCTATAGGCATTGACTGGGTTGTTTCAAGCCAAAGCAGCCTCAGTACGTACTCATAACTCCTAGGACATTAAATAGACCCTAACTAATCCTAGGGATTTCTGTTTCAATATAGGATCTGTATAGATTGCTTTGAAAATGACCAAACTCCTGATAAAACCCTACTTTTCACCAGGTGCTATGACAATTGCTTTAATACCACTTAATTTCATCTTTAAACACATCTAGAGACATATACTATATATATATATATATATATTTTTTTTTTTTTTGAGATGGAGTCTCGCTCTGTCGCCCAGGCTGGAGTGCAGTGGCCGGATCTCAGCTCACTGCAAGCTCTGCCTCCCGGGTTTACGCCATTCTCCTGCCTCAGCCTCCCGAGTAGCTGGGACTACAGGCACCCGCCACCTCGCCCGGCTAGTTTTTTGTATTTTTAAGTAGAGACGGGGTTTCACCGTTTTAGCCAGGATGGTCTCGATCTCCTGACCTCGTGATCCGCCCGTCTCGGCCTCCCAAAGTGCTGGGATTACAGGCTTGAGCCACCGCGCCCGGCGACATATACTATTATTATCCCCATTTTTTAGATGAGGAATCTGAAACTTAGAGAGAGTAAATGACTTGCTTAGGTCCCACTGCTAGTTGAGGAGGGATACAAACCTAGCTGACTCTTCTCAAAATTGATACTTACTGTCTAATTGGCAAAGATCTGATGTCCCATTCTGCTGTGGCCTAAAACCTTTAAGAAAATTATGTTTATCAGCTATGAATGAATGCTCATAGTTCAAGGGTGGGCTTGAGAGACATTGGCAGAAACTTCATTTAGAAGTTAACAAAGAAGTCAACTTAAATCATAATTTTTAAGTCCTGAAAAACAGATGTCTTATGCAAATCAATTTTTGAAAAGAGATATCTTAATTGATTTGAACTATATATGTACTTTGGAAACAGATTTGAGTTCAAAGCTCAGCAGTTATTTAATGCTATGTAACCTTTAATAAGTTTCTTATTATTTTCATATTGAATATGGATTCCAATACCTATCTCACAAAATTTATGCAAGAAGAGCAGCCAGTTCAGTGCTTGGTGCACATAGAATGGGGAACAAAACATTATTTCCTTTTCTTTAAGTATTATGGTTGGGAATTTTTTGGTTGTGAAGTTTTATGTTTTCCTAAATTTCATGTTCTCCCAGTCATGTTAAAATTTTATTTCTATTCGTTTCCTTTCTTTCCTCAAGTATAGTTTAAAGATCACAATTCATTTCTTAAGACTTGTGCATCATTGCTCTGGTAAATCTCTTGGCCTTCATAGTAGTTGATCCAACACCTCATCCCTGACCATAGTGTTTGTTTTTGGCTTTCATTTGACCTCTGTTAATCATTCATGAGTCTATACCACAGCCTTTTCTGACATTATACTTAAAAAGTCCCCCCAAAGCATGCTTTTAAAAAGTTGGGGCACAGCAACCTTGAGAGAACATTCTTCTTGAAGGAGTAGTATTAGACCCTGACCAAATGATATCACCTTAAAAAGTTGGATTTTTTAAAAAGTCATTTTTTATGGTAATTATCTAGAAACACTTGTGGTAAGAAGTAAAAATACAAGCATGAAGTAGCTTAGTCATGGCCTATATCAACAACAAAAACAAGGGCCATTAACTTGATTGGAACATATGAATCTGAAAGTGCAGCTATTCAAATAAAAATAGCTAGCTCTTGAGTCCAAGCAGGGTAAAAAACTACCTCCAACAGGAGAGAGACAATGTAAAAGCAATAAAATGTAAATTGTCTATAATATTGCTCTCAAAATAATGTCAATTTGTTTACACTTGACAGGCTACATTTAATAAACTTACCCACAATTTTTGTTCTGTTTATAAGACAAAACAAGTGGATAGCTTGCACATTTGTCACAGACATTTCAGGGCATGTATGCAAAATTATAATAAACATACTCTTTTTACAAACTCCTACTATTACTTTGTTCCTGAAAGCTCTGGGCTGCCAGGCTATTTTTGCATTTCCCAAGTCACTCCTAACTTACCAAGGCGAGCCAAGTGCCATGGTGCACACCTGTAGTCCTAGCTACTCAGGAGGTGGAGGCAGGAGGATTGCTGGAGCACAGGAATTGGAGATCAGCTTGAGCAACAGGGTGAGACCCCACCTCTACAAAAACAAAAAACCCCAAAAACTTACCAGGATGCAAAAAGGCTGCCATCAGTGCTAGAACCCTAGTACTACAATCCTTCTGACTCCATACTGTCTAAAGGTAGATTACTCAGTCATCTCTCTGCATTCTTGTCTTAGGTGCTATTTGCTTAGAGTTGACTGTGAGGCAAGCCTCTGTATCTCTACACGAATAGAACTACAATACCAAAAAGTACTTCTGATCTCCTTTTATTGGTTGTGAATAAGCACTAGTATCCTCATTTTACAGATGAAGAAACTCAATCTCAAAGATGCTAAGTAAGTTACTGAGAAATGCTGAGTCACACTGATACTAAGTCATGCTGTTAGTGAGACTGTGAGTAGCAGTCGCACTATCTGTAAGTTGCAAACTAACTGGACTCAGGGTGACCAGTTTTCCCAGTTTGCTCGGGACTGAGGGATTTCTTTGGAAGCAGGACTTTCCGTGCTAAAATTAGGACAGTCCCAGGCAAACCAGGATGGTTGGTAACCCTAGATGTCTGATTTTAGAAACACTCTTTATCTTTCTGCTTCAGGCTCTAAAATATTTGGCTCTCCTTAAAATCTTTTGCCCGTCATATCCTGCTGTAATCTTCACCCACCCACCACTTCTACTAGTTTAGTCGGCAGACTGTGCTTACCATTGCATTTGCTGTGAGACTCTCACTACAAATTGCAGCCCATTTACCCTCTTTTCTGGGCCACAGGAAGTTGCAGGCTGACAACTCAGTGTCTCTGTGGTTTTCTGAGCCTCTAGCTCTATTGGATTTCTAGCCAGAAAATTATTATTCTTCCGTTTTGGTGACAACTATGTTAAAAAAAAAAAAAACCTCAATTCTCTTGATTTCAAAGATGACAAGCTCTATCAAGAGGGAGAAAGCTAAAGACCTCTGGGCATTGAAATTCTTCCATCCAGATACTCTGATGCTATAATGATGGTTCCTGTTAACCATCAAATCATCTGTCAGGGATGCCTCAGCTGCACTTGGCAATTTCTCTCAGCAGAGGAGCATCCTGATGGTGAAAGGCTCCTGGCACCTGCTCTTACTGGCCTTGCTCTTCTTAGCAAGGATCCTCCCTTTAGGTTCCTCCCTTTAGTTGATCCTATTATTTTTGACAGCTTTGAGAAATAGCAACTGCTTCTAGTGGCTTCTTTTGCTAATGGCAACAATCCTCTTAACAGCAGCTTTTCTGAGACTTTGCTGGGGTTTCTTTTTTTTTTTTTTTTTTTTTTTTCAGAAAGCCCCATGCTTCCTCTATAGCTGACAACTTAGTTTGATACTCAGTAGGTACTAGAATGCTTATTAAGCCCTGCAGTGACAAACCATGGTGCTTTACCATGCTCTATGGCAGTGTTGTTCAAACTGTAGGTCCTTACTCCTTAGTGAGTCAGAAATCAATATAGCAGGTCAAAAGCAGTCATTTTGTTACATGTGGCAGATATCCGAGTTACCCCAAGTTACTGCTGTGACATCCGTATGGGTCTGCAGTAACATCTGTCCTTGCTTCCTCAGAAGAAAGGATTCAACAGAGGGGTATAAAGCAGAAAAAGAGACAGAGGGAAGTTTCAGAGCAGGAGTGGAAGTTTAATTTAAAAAGCTTTAGAACAGGAAAGAAAGAAAAGTTGACTGGGAAGAGATCCAAAAGGGTGCCTGAAGGTCAAAGAGATAAGGGAGTATTTAGTCTTCATCCTAGGGCTATACAGACTCCTCTTTCCCATGATTTTTCCCTTAGGGTGGGCTTCCTGCATGCACAGTGCTCTCTTTACCCTTAGGAACTGAGCACACAGTGTGTTTAGGAAGTTGCATGCATGCCCATCTGAAGCTTTCTTCCTTTTTTCCAGTGGAGTGCACCCGGAAGGTCATATTTCACCATTTTGTCTTTAAGTGCACATGCCCAGGAAGTTTTTCTCCCTCATTTGCATTCAATCAACACTTTAATGTTAATAGCTGTGGGTCATCAGGAAATGGCCTCTCCCTGGCACCCTTGGTGGGCTGCGAAATTATCATTTTTAGAGAGGCAGTGTGATAATGATACAAGAGGTAAGAAGAAATTACTTAGGTGGATAGTGAGGATATGGAAGTCCTCAGTAAGGTTTTCTTTTTAATGAAAAGCAGCCCCAAATCATTTTCCTTTCTAACAAAGAGCAGCCTGTAAAATCGAGCTACAGTCATAGATGCTGGCAGTTGTGCCAATCATGTTCAAAATGGCGGCCCCATCTTCCCTTCTCTTTATCAGCCACATGTACAGTAAGGAGCAAACAATGGCTCGGGTTAACAGGAGAGTTCATTTGCATAGTAAGATTAGGGTGGGGTGGTCAGACTTCCTACATGCTACGTAAATGTCATAGCTGATGGAACCGATCTGTGAGCCCTATATAAATCAGACACTGCCTCCTCAAACCTGACTATAAAATCCAGCACATCTGCTGCCCACCGGTCCTTTCTGCTGGGAGACCCCTCTCTCTCTATAGAGAGAGCTGTTTCTCTTTCTCTTCTCTTCTGCTTGTTAAACCTCTGCTCATAAACTCCTCATGTGGGTCCATGTCCTAAATTTTCCTGGAGCAAGACGAAGAACCCCAGGGTATATACCCCAGACTACATAGCCACTTAAGTAATTGTTGAACCTGACATTCCTAGTGGGTGGCAGGAGAGCCCTCTCCTGCCCAGCTGATGCCTATCTAACTACCTGTAACAATTTAGAAAAAAAATTTTTTTAAAGACTAATAGAATAGAAAACTAGGAACACATTATATATAGTAAGGATTTTTGTTTCATAAAATTTTATTTCATTATTGTATACATGTGTGACTGCACGTATGAAAAAAAGCTTTTAGAAAGATATTTGTGGAAAGACATTCATCATACTGTTTCTGAAAGTAGCAACACATTGAAAACACCTAAATGTTCACTGGGAGGGGATCATAAGCTCCATGAATGCCACATGTACAACATTCATTATTGTGTCTCCCCAGAGCTTAGCACTCATGGCCCGTACATAGGAGCTGCTCAATAAATATTTGCTGATTGGCATTATTGCTGAGAGATTGAAAGCATTCTAAAGCATCTACACAGTAGAATTTAATGCAGTTATTAAAACTATGTTTTCAATAACTTTGTAAACATATGGAAAATATGCAAAATATAATATTAAGAGAAAATGTACATTAGATTGAGGAAAGAGAGAGGCGCTCTCATATTGTTTTATACTCAGTACCTGTTTTAAGAAAAAAACAAGGAAGTAAAACCAAAGACAGGCAGCCCGGTGCCAGGCCCGGAACCAGACCTGGGTCTGCCTTGGCCTAAACCCAGTAGTTAAAAATCAACTCATGACTTAGAAACCGATGTTCCTGACATTGTATAGAAGAACATTGTGAAACTCCCTGCCCTGTTCTGTTTCACTCTGACTACTGATGCGTGCAGCCCCTGTCACGTACCCCCTGCTTGCTCAAATCAATCACTATCCTTTCACGTGAAATCTTTAGTGTTGTGAGCCCTTAAAAAGGACAGAAATTGTGCACTCAGGGAGCTCAGATTTTAAGGCGGTAGCTTGCCGATGCTCCCAGCTGAATAAAGCCCTTCCTTCTACAACTTGGTGTCTGAGAGGTTTTGTCTGCGGCTCGTCCTGCTACAAGATAAGTGTATATGTAGTTGTGTATATGCACGTGTGTAAAAGATTGGAAGGAAAAACACCAAAATGTTAACTATAGCTATTTCTGGCTAGTAAGATTATGGTTGACTTTAAAATTCTTTATTATTATTTTTTCCGTAAAGTAAACAAGTCATTTTCATAATTAAGAACTTATTTTATTCCTTTGGCACTGCATTAGATAAGTAAACTTACTGAAAACCACATAGTATCCAAGATTTAACTGCCCCACTTGGCCTTTCTTGGAACCTCAAGGTAAGGAAAAATTCCACTGATTCACCCTTGTTCCAAAGGAATGTCCCCACACACACCCTACAAAGGGATCTCTTAAGGGCATACTCACTTACTCAACAAAAATGTATTAACTTCCTTCTTTGTGAGAGCCATTAAGCCAGATTCAAGGGATTCAGAGATGAATGGAGCATGATCTCTCTCTTTTAGGAGTTCATAGCCTGCTAAGGAAGAAAACGAGCAAATAAATAATTCTTGCACTATATAATAAGTGCTCAAGTAAAGATATGACACTGTGCTGTGTGGCTCATGAATTCTGACCTCATCACTCCCTTTTTGCTATATCTTAAACTTTAATAATTTAGGGGCTGGGAAAATATTCTAAATTTATCTTTCCAGTTTCCTTGTTTGCCTGAGGCCTGGGAAAAGCCTTGCAAATCAAGTCCCAGTAACAAAGATGTTCATCCCACAGCCCTTTAAGTAGAGATGTTAATTAGAGGCAGTATAATGGAGTGATTAAGAACATGGGTTTGGGATTCAGCATATGATGATATAGTTTATAATTTCACTGCTCTGTGACCTATGTAAGTCATTCAATGTATCTGAGTTTCATTCTTCTTATTTGTATTTTATAAGGTTTACTGTATTGAGATTAAAGTATTTAGCATGGTCCCTGGCACAGAGTAGGGCACATTATATGCTAGTAACAGTTGTTTTTCTGGGTTCTGATGGTTCCAAATTGTTGTCTGGACATGTAAAACTAAGTTGATGTTTCTCTTCTGAGCTTTTACTATATTAATACGGGCACCAAGAAAGTTCGAATTTTTTATAAATTAGTTTTTAATACACTAAAGACTTTTGTGAATTGAGATTGAGAAAAATCATTTTGTAGATTGAGAATTGAGAAAAATCATTAAATGAGAAACTGGAAACTGAAAAATCTCATATATATTTTAAGTAAGCCTTAGTAAAGATTTTTGGGGAAGTTGACTGATGACATTTTTGCTGAATGGAGGTCACTGAGAGCAGTCATTTAGAGAAAGGAGGGGCCATTCTAGTAATCACCAGTTCACTTTTTCCTTTGCTTCTCTTGGAAGATTCCAGCTTATGTCACTTTTCTACAGTTCTCAAAGTTTGTGTCTTTGTAGCGCTGATCTAGGAAGATTAGTGTTTGTATACCTCAAAACAAACAAATAAAAATAAAACAATTTTGTCCAATAACGATTTGCTGGCAATTTTGCATTTTGTAAACAAGAGTTTCATTCTTTGAATAGCTGTAAATTTATGATAGAAAGTTTATTTTCCTCCTGTTCTGATTCTGACTCATTTCTACAAGTATCTGAATAAGTTCGAATCCTTTCAGTTGCAAGTGGTATGTCCAGAAGCAGTTGAGCTTCAGGCACAACTTAATCTGATAGACCAAAAGATGCCACCAGGAAGTCTTCTCTGGCCTTGTTAGTTCTTTTCTTCTGTATTAACATCATCCCAATGCAGGCTTTCCCCAAGGGGTGCAGAAGACTGAGCAACAGCTTTAGGCTTACAGAACTTCCAGCTTAGCAGCTGAAGCTAAAAGGGAACTATCTTTCCTGATAGGATAAGTCTGGGCTGATTTTATTGACACAGATTGGGGTCTACATGTGTCCTTACCTATGAAAGGAGAGGTGTTATTTCTGCCAGAATCCTCAAATGAGATCAGAAGCCAGGCAGGCAGAAACCAAGCCAAACAAACAAACAATACCAGAATAAAAACAAGAACAAATGCTTACTATATTATTAACTCAATTAGCTTATTTGAGCTAAACGTAAAATTTAGGATAATGGCTCTGTTAAAATCTTTAGACAAATTAAATTGGACAGAGTTTAATTGAGCGAGGAATGATTTGAGAATGGGGCAGCGCTCAGAACCAGCAGGGGTTCTGCTCCACAATGTGGGCAGACAGCACTGATGGACAGAAAACAGAGGTGAGGAAGAGAAACAGCTTGATTGGTTACAGCTCAGTGTTGGCCTCGTTTGAGCATAGCTTCATCAGTTGACTGCCTGTGACTGACTGAAGCACAGCTGCTGTGATAGGCTAAGACTGAGCTGTTTGTTACAAAAGTACACTCCTAAATTAGGGTTTCAGTTAGTTTATGCTAAGTTAGGTTGCAATTTGTTATGTAAAGACTCAAAGTACCAAAGCATCCTCAGGCCAAATTTAGTTTAATTTAAGAGCAACTCATTAAGGCATCTTTCTCTTCCATTTATGATTTTCTCCATTGACATATCTGCTATTATGTATTCTATGCAGATAACTCCCATATCCCTGTCTTCACGCTGGACATCTCTCCTTCACTCTAGAACCAAATATCCTCCTTCCTGTTTGGCATCTCTATCTGAATGTCACACCCTCGTCTCATTCATAAATAAATATCTTTCTCTCTCACACACACATTCACAGACACATGGATAATTTAAATGTGGTTTCTGTGTGTGTATGTGCACATATGTGAAAGAAAGAGATGGTTTGCAAGAGTACTTGGTGTTTTTAAAAGTACATTGTTGACATATATCTACTAAGCAAAGCAATATTCCCATATCAACTGACTCACTGGCAAAAACAAAAAATTAACAAGCTAACACGTGGGCCAATCAATGTGATCCTTTCACCAAAACAGTAATTAAAGGAATCGTTATAGTTTGATGCTAAGAAGCAGTGAGAAACAATACACTTTTCTGCTGGGTCTTCACAAGAAAATCTGTTAGTCTATAACTGGACTTCTTTTTAAACTGAATGCGCTGCTGATTCCATTGATTGAAAGGATACATGTTGGCCGGGCGCGGTGGCTCAAGCCTGTAATCCCAGCACTTTGGGAGGCCGAGACGGGCGGATCACGAGGTCAGGAGATGGAGACCATCCTGGCTAACACGGTGAAACCCCGTCTCTACTAAAAATACAAAAAACTAGCCGGGCGAGGTGGCGGGCGCCTGTAGTCCCAGCTACTCGGAGGCTGAGGCGGGAGAAGAGGCGGAGCTTGCAGTGAGCCGAGATCGCGCCACGGCACTCCAGCCTGGGCGACACAGCGAGACTCCGTCTCACGTCCCACAAATGAGTCGGTTGAGAAGGAAATGCCAGTTAGAACAGATATATGCTCCTGTTTTTATCCATCAGCTTAAGGAGCTGTCATGATTGTCACAGTATACATATTTAAGTTGGTGAGTTTTAAGGTTTTAAATATGAAAATACCTTATTTTCTGCAAATATTGGAAAGTGTGGTTCTAGTGAGGGAGATGCTAGGCTACAGACCTTAAGAACAAGAAACGAAATGAAGATTTTGTCATAGGAGTTCTCTATAAAAATTGCACTTTTGAATGGAATTATTTTGTACCATTTTTACTTAATTTCTTAAAATGCAAACTAAAAACATGTTTTTATAGGTCTTATGCATTTTGACTTTTATTATGTATGTTGTTAAACACTTTCCTAAAACTGAGCAGAGAATGAGGAAAGACAATTCACCAAAATATGGGTATTTTTCCTTCCTTCAAAAACAGCATTGCCTAAGGCCAAACTCATCATCTTCTGCCCAAACCAGCTCTTTTTTCTTGATTTCTTGTTTCTGCTCATAGCTTGATGTTTTTCAAATGTAGTTTGCCTCTGTGTCAACATCGTGGTATAATATTGATCATGCTTTTGTTTGTGAGTATGTGATGTGAGAATTAATTATGTCTGTGCTTAAAATGAGAAGATGTTCACTTTTTAATGTTTGATTTCCTCTACTCAGAGTTTTTACACTTAGGAAAGTCTTGTTGCTGGGAAAATATCTGGTAAGGGTATACTTTAGAGGCCCTTTGGGTTTCTAAGGTGGAGGGTGGAGTGGAAGGACAAAAAGAGTGAGAAAAAATAGTTGCTTATCTTCCTAGCCTGAGTTTGAGAGAGAAAGAAGTTTTAATCCAAAACAATTTGAGTTCACAGAAAGATGTCTAGAGAAAGAATATAGCTGTACATATATTTTTTATTCTGCTGCTTTTGTTTCAAGAGGTGCTTCCAAGAATCAGGTAATAAACAATTTCTATTCATCTTTATAAATATATAATGCTAATAGTATTATAGTAAAAGGGTAGTTTCCCTTTGTAATGGTTTTTAATATTGGTCTATTACATTCTCTGAGCACTTTCCTTGCAATAGTTTCATTTATTCTTTAGTTCTTTGGGCCATCAAAGGCCTCTGCTCTGGCTATAAAGAATGGTATTTAAATGTGCACTGAGCTCTCACTATAGTTTATCATTTTTATTTTCTGTATCTTGTTAACTCTCAGCCTCTCTTATTTATAAGTCCTCTTGCCTAGTATTACTGTTGTCACTGCTGCTACAGAATTTTGCTGATGTTAGAAATAACCACTGTTAGGCCTGGTAAAGACTATAGTTTGAATTGCCAACAGTTCAGATAGACATCTTATCAAAGCAGTGCAATTGTATCCAAAATGTTTGCTGAAATATGTTGGTTACAACAAGGGACAGAGTTTTCAGTTCAAGGAAGACCTGTTTACATCACTTAGTTATGAGGAGTTTGACAGTATCAGTCCCAATAAGATTATGGGGCATTCAAGGAGTTGATGGCACTCCAGGTGAGTGCCCTCAATAAGCTGGGTAACTGGTGCAGTACTATTGCAGGCCTGAAGGTTTTCTTCACATCTGTTCACAAGATTTCACAGGGTTGATCAATAAAGTGGCTGGTGGTTCATTTTAGGATAGTGCTTAGATGGCTTTGCATTTTGGTTCTTATTGCTCTAGTTTTGCACAGTCTCTCATTATGACGTATCTGCACCAATATAAGCTTTCCAAATGGTTTCCTTGCCTTCCAACCGACGCTAATCAAATCCATGGTTTACATGGTTGACCATGTTATCTTTTAAAAAATATTATCTTATTAATTCAATCACTCAGGATTTACTTAACTTTATGGAACACCTATGATGTGCCAGACACTAGTGGGAGACAGACTTGTACACAGAAAATTACAAGACATTGTGCTATGTGTTTTATCTGAGATACAACCACTCCTTGATTAAAACTCTTCCATGGTTCTCTCTTGTTAATAAGAAAATAGTTTCAGTTCTTCCCTGAAATAAAAGATCCTCCACAATTTGAATCCACTTTACCGGCACAGCCTCCTGGCTAGGCCCTTCTCCTACGTGCACCCCATGTGTCAACCACACAAATTGTGCTGATGTTCCCAGGAACTGCATCATTCCCCACAACTGGTGGATTCCTACACATTCTTCAAGATTTAGCTTAAGCATTATTATTTCCTTTGTGACTCTGACTCCAGACCTCTAAAGCACAGGTAGTCATTCACTCCTTTTGACTCTTATGGAAATTTTTTATATATTTCTTTTTTGTGGCTCATAATATCCTTTATTTCATTATTATAGCCACTAAATTTTGTGATTCTTGAAAGCAGGAAGTATATCCCATACTTTTCATTTTTCTGATGTTTGGTTTAATGACTAGCACACATTTGATGCATGATGTGTTGTTTTAAGGATAAGTGAATGAATGAATAAGTGAATAAAATATGAAACCAGCATGTGGAGTTAACATTGGAATTTTTTTTTTTTTAAATCAATGCTGTTGAAATACTCTTTACTGTTAAGCAATTATCTTCTGGTAGAACACCTGGTACAAATCTATAACTATGTTGGCCAACAACTCAAAGTGATTAGTGCAACCAATCTACTGCAATTAGAAGGAGGACCACACTCCATAGAATTTGAAAGGTGCATTGACTGCACACCTGTACAACCTAAAAAAACTATGACCACTTCAAAAATCATAAAAACATATTATTGTCTCATTAATTGTTAAATAGGCCAATGACGTAGGCATTTTATAAAATGAAGTAAAAGCAAAAAAGCAAAAGGTGAAAAGCAGGCTGTACAAGATTTAAGAAGAAATACCAAGACAAATAATTTTTAAAAGAAGATAATATAATTCCACATACATATTCACTTATATCTGTATAATAATTTTTATATCTTGTAGGATATTTTTAGAGTTACTAGAGGAAAGGGGATTAGAGAAGGCCAAATTCCATGGAAAGCAGTGTGTGTATGGCTTCCTTCTGGCATGGAATCTGTAGTGCAGTGGTTAAGAGCCTGGGCTCTTGTAGAAGGCTGCTGGGTATGAGCCCTGCTCCATCCCATTCTAGGTATGTAATATGAGGAAAGTCGCTTAACCCCTCTGTTTCTCAGAGAGTAATAATAGTACCTATCTGATAGGTACTGCAAAATGAGAATAATAATAGTACCTGGAAAATGAGAATAGTAATAGTACCTATATGATAGGATTGTGAAAGGGTGTCAAATGGTAAGCTCTCAAAAATACTAGCTTTTATTACTATTTGTTAATTTCCTCTTTGGACTCATATCATATCCTATCTTTTCCATTTTTTTAGCATGTGTCCTTACTGGCACTTGTGTCTTCCACATGTTTTCCATTTTGTATGTTTTAATATGTTCATGTCAAGTTTCTATATCCCAAATATTGGCATTTTGTTTTATGTAGGAAATGGTAGTAATCATTAGTGGTTGCAGAAGAAGCTCCAAATCCATTAATAACCAAGGCAACAGTATGATTTCATTCTTTTCCTTTGATTTTCTGCTATATATTGCTCAGAAATCCTTGATGTTGCCTACAAAGACTCCAAATCATCTGTTATCATTGAATTTAGGGCTAAAATAAGCACATTTAATTGTAACCCAGTTAATAAAAAGTAAGTGCTGAGAAAAATTATTAAAAGCTTCTGTGTAATTATAATTGTATTCCTGAGCCTAATAATTGGGATAGGATACAATAATTATTGTATTGGTTAGAGCTATACCCTACTTTGGTTTGACAATCAGAGCCAGAGACACAGCAATCTTCCCTCAGATATTGGAAGAACTTTGTCCTCCTGAATGACTCTTTCAGATAATTTCTTTTATGACCAAACTTAGAAAATAAATATCTATTCAGATGATGAAGAATACTAATGTTTGAAGAGTTATAAAAATAAAATCAATGAATGACAACAAAACAAGGCATTGCACATATTATGAAATATAACTTAAGATTTTGGATCTCAATACTTGGAAACATTGAACTATGAACTATGTACTATTATTATCTTAGAAAGCTTTACTCCATTTTAGACAGACTATACCACTTCAAATGGGCTGTTGATGCAAAATGAGCAAAAAAGTACATCAGTAGAACTTATTTTAATGAAATGTTAACTGGCCACATTTCAAAATTATATTCTATACTGTCCCGTGACCAAAGATGCTAAAGAACTTCCTATTTAAGAGTACCATGAAAGGGTATGGCTGGAGGGTGAAATAAGAAAAGGCACAGAATGTATTGTATTTATAGAAATTAAGAATAAAAATGTGCTTCAAATGGAATGTTGAGTATCATCCTAGCAACTACTTTTTTGATCAACAGGAATCATGAAAAACCAGAAGCTATGTCAGCTATGCTTTGGACAAAATTACTGCTTTTTAAAAATCAAGTAAATGATTCACAATAGCAAAGACAGAGAATCAACCTAGGTGCCCATCAACAGTGGACTGGATAAAGAAAATGTGGTACATATATACTATGGAATACTATGCAGTCATAAAAAAGAATGAAATCATATCCTTTGCTGCATGGATGCAGTTGGAGACCATTATCCTAAGCAAATTAACACAGAAACAGAAAACCAAATACCACATATTCTCAATTATAAGTGGGAGTTAAACATTGGGTACTCATGGACATAAAGATGTTGCCATCCTTACGTTGCCAATAGATCCTGGGGACTACTAGAGTGGGCAGGTAGGGAGAGTGACAAGGGTTGAAGAACTAACGATGGGGTACTATGCTCAGTAACTGGGTGATGTGATAATTTGTACCCCAAACCTCAACATCACACAATATACCTAGGTAACAAACCAGCACATGTACTCCCTGAATGTAAAATAAAGATTGAAACAAAATCAAGTGAATAAATCAAAAGTAAATAACAAAAATGTGATATATAGGCATACTTCTATGGTTCTCTATTAAACAGATCTTATTGAGAAAACAGTCAATCAAGAGTTCCCTATAAAGATAAAGGATTGAACACATACATCTACAGTCTGCCCCTGAATTTCTAATTAATAACTGTAAAGGGATTTTTAAAGACTGTATGAGTTAGCTTTTGCTGCATAACAATATATGCCCAAAATAAAGTGGCTTAAAACAACAACCATTTATTCAGTTCAGATTCTGTGGATTTGCAGTGTGAGCTGGGCTCAGATAAATGATTTTTTGGTTTCAGCAGGGCTCTTTCATGTATTTGCAGTCAGCTGCAGGTCAAGTGCAGATCTGCTAATCTTGACTGGACTTCCATATCTCCCCAGTCTCAGTTGGGACCACTGAGTTGACTCAGGCTACCATCCAACATCAGGCCAGATCAAGCTTGTCCATAGGGAGAAGAAGGGGATCTTGAGAAAGTGAGTGGAGTGTCTAGGGTCTCTTGAGATCTACCCTTTGATCAGATGCATTGTCACTTCTACCTTATTCTGTTGGCTGAAGCAAGCCCCAAGGCCTGCTTGGATTTAAGGGATGGAAAAATTGGCTTTGCCACTTTCTTAGTGGAGCTGCAAATTTACATTGCAAGGGGCATAAATATGAGGACGAAATTACGGATATTTCTATATTAAATCTACCCCAATGATATAAACCCACAAGGACAAAGAGAACAGAAGACAATAGTAATGAAATTTTGGAAGGTAGAAGGAAAATTAATGAGTAGCAATTGACTTAGAGACACCTGAGAAAGCAGAATCCTAAATTTGCAGTGGGGAGAGACAAGAAGCAATCCAATGTACTAATGTAATCCATAGAATCTTCTAAAGTCTCAGAAATTGATATGCCTGGTATACATGCCAGGTACTTATAGAAATGGGACGATGAAGGTGGAGATAGAAACAGGAAGATTCATTGAAATTCTCTTTAAGTAGTATGACAGACATTCAGATTCTATCCCCCGGTCTGCCCAGTCATTAACTGCTATTGTCTCCCTGTGCTACCCCAGAGAAAACAGGAGATTTAGTTTATGAAGTAGATAAAAACAAGGGTCTCTGGACTTATTGACACCCTAAACACAATTGAGGATTGAGATGTTGTGGTAGGGAAAATAATGGCTACCAAAGGTGTCCACATCCTAATCCTCAGAACCTATGGATCTGTTAGTTTACATGGCAAAGGGAAATTAAGGTTGCATGTGGAATTAAACTTGTGTCAGCTGACCTTGAGATGAAAACTTAGCCTGTGTTATCTTGGTGGGCCCAATGTAATCACAAGGAAGAGATGTGTGGCACGTCTACTGAATATTCTATCTTCCCTCTTAATATCACATTTTGTGTCACACCCATTTATCCCTGGGATCCCTGAGAAGCAAAAACTGAGTCTCTTGGCATTTCTGCAGCTAGATAACCTATGAAGTTTACACTTCTTTTTTGGATTAACTTTCCTACTTTTTCTCTAAGAATTTTTTCAACATAGGGAGCATCCTATTTGGAAAGAAGGAAAAAGACTCCTTCTCTGGCAGTGCATATGACACTGATTCAAAGCAAAGTAAAACTTGCTTTTGGCAAGTGCAAGAAAACCCAAACCTTTAAACTCTAAAAAAGAGACTAAAACAAGGAGGGAAGAAAACCTAAATAATGCTGTTAACTGTCCAACTGTGCAATTAAGCACAATGGAGTTTTAAGTGGTCTGCAAACAGTGCCTGAAGAATCTAGTCAATATATGGCAATGGCTCCTCACTAATTGTGACTCTCAAATGAAGTAACTCTCCATGCCCTTCTCTGGAGAACATGATGGAGAAAAAAAACAAACCAAATTGTTCCTTCTGAGTCACTCTGCTTGTTCCTAAAACAGTAATAACAGCAGCAGCAAAACTCTGGTTTTAGCCTGTTGGATTTCTTGCTGCAGGAATTGCTGAAGGGCTCCAGGATCTTTAGCCTGCTTGAAGCTGTCAGCTTCATCCCCCACGTCTTGTCAGCAAATAACGATTAAACTTTAACTTGCCTACTGTTTATTTCTATGGCAGTCTAACTTTTCTTTAGGAGCGTCTGCCTTTTTGGAGATGCAGTGACAACTTTACCGAAAATGTGTTATGAGTGTCTAGCACATTGAGTGGTACAGAGTTGGCCACTCAATAAATATTGGTAGAAGTGAATTGAATAAGATTTAAAAAGTAATTGAAAGGATGGATTAGCAAAATCTTGTTTAAAGAATGCATTCTAAGCCTCTTTTAATTGCAGGCATAGTTGTGATGTCCAAGTACTTTCTGATTATATATTGATTCAATTTAACAAATATTTACTGAGCCCTACTGGCCACACTGCACCAAGAGCTTGAGAGAGAGGAGAGACAGTAATGCGAAACAGTATCCACCAGATCCCTTGTTCTCACAGAATTTAAAATCTAGTAGGACAGTTGGACTAGAATAGTAGTCTGTTGTTAAAAGTTGGGTAATAGAAATAGTTGGAATGTCCTTAAGAAAAATCTTACTTAACTCAAAGAGTGCTAGATAAATTAATGAGGAACAAGATTCCTAGCCTGAAAAAAGAAGAAAAAGAAAAAAAATAGGGTTGGGTGTATAGTATTTTCTGAAGGGAAATAAAATGTTTCTAGAGCCGTGCTTTCTTACTCCAGACTTAAGACTGGTTCCCTTTCTTTCTGGTGTCACTCTGACTCCCTACCTATTTCCCCATCTTTTCCCAAGTAACTTTACTAGGCTTTGACATAAACTGGTCAACATTAGGGATTTCCCACCCAATAGTGATGGTCATACTCCCCAAACCCTATGCTTCACAGATGCCCTCTACTGGTTTGGCTTGCTCATAAGCTATGCTTTTAGGGAATCGGATTCAAAGGTTGAGATTGGTAAAGGATTCTTGAACAAGAAAACACATTGGCCTTGGAGGAATCAATTTTTCTGGGCACTCAGTGTTTCTTGAGACTGTGCCAGGAGCATGAGGGCCACTGCCAGGAATCGAATGGAACTACCAAACCAAAGAGGCCTTAGGGGGTAACCTGTGGAGGATCCCACCTATTTTATGCTTTCTAGGGAGACGATGATCTGCTGTTACCTCTCAAACTTCTTCCAAATGGTTTAGAATTATGCTATGTTGGGAAGAGTAATGACTAACTCTAGTTTGTCTGTCCAGAGCCTTGTGGGAACTCTCTGTTGGGAACTGCTTTTCCTTCTGCTCTAGCTACGTGATTCTGGAGAGAGCCACCTTGTTCTTATTTCACATCACTATATTGCCATAGGTACTGTAATTGGTGCATGGGTGCACAAATTACCCAAAGTGAGAAAATCAAAGTAATCCCTGAGGTGTTCCTAATTGCAGCTGGGGAATGAGTAAGTCCTTCTCAGGTTGTGAGAGGCTTGGGATAGGAAGTTTGCTAGCTCTTGGCAGTTATGTTTTCTGTCATATGGCGTCAGCATGTCTGCAGTGGGATATGATGTATGTGATGTGGAAAGAAAAGCAAAGACAAGAAATACTCAGAGAGCCCTAATGGTGTTGAATCCCTGGTTTCTATTGAGAGACACAGTTTAACTCTGGATAGACTTGATTATTTAATCGTTCCTTCAGTTAGTAGACATACATTAGCATGCTTCCAAATAATTCCCTCTTTTTGTGTATCCTCCTTCACATGGGGTTTCTGTCATTTGCAATCTTTAAGAGTCCTGATTAATAAAAGAATCTGCTCTGATGCGGTCCCCTTTTCTCCCTGTTTCCTATAATCTTCCCTTTGCTTTCTTAAAACACGAGCTATTTCCATTCTTTAGTGTGTAATTCTCTGTTTATTTCTTCTTCATTTCTCCCTGGTCCTTCCTTTCTTTCTTCCCCTTCCATTTTGTTTTTCTTTTTCCTTCCTTTCTTTTCTTTCTCTCTCTTTCCTTTTCTCCCTTCCCTCCCTCCCTCCCTTCCTCCCTTCCTTCCTTCTTTCTTCCTCGTCTTTTGTTTCTTTTTCTTTTCTTTTGTTTGAGACAGAGTTTCGCTCTTATCACCCAGGCTGGAGTGCAGTTGTGCAATCTCGGCTCACTGCAACCCCTGCCCCCTGGGTTCAAGCGATTCTCCTGCCTCAGCCTCCCTAGTAGCTGGGATTACAGGCGCCCACTGCCATGCCTGACTAATTTTTTTGTATTTTTTAGTAGAGACGGGTTTTCACCATGTTGGCCAGGCTGGTCTCGAACTCCTGACCTCAAGTGATCCGCCTGTCTTGGCCTCCCAAAGTCCTGGGATTACAGGTGTGAGCCACTGTGCCCGGCCTCTTCTTCTTCTTCTTTTTCTTTTTTTTGAAACAGGGTCTTGCTCTGTCGCCCAGGCTGGAGTGCAGTGGCGTAATCTCCGTCCACTGCTACCTCCGCCTCCTGGGTTCAAGTGATTCTCATGCCTTGGCCTCCCAAGTAGCTGGGATTACAGGTGCCTGCCATGACACTCAGCTAATTTTTGTATTTTTTGTAGAGACAGGTTTCACCATGTTGGTCAGGCTGGTCTCAAACTCCTGACCTCAAGTGATCCACCCACCTCGGCCTCCCAGAGTGTTGGGATTACAGGCGTGAGCCACCGCACCCGGACCCTTCTTCTCTTTTTCATCTTTCCTTCATTCACTGCACAGGGGCCTATTGTTCTTCCTTCACCATTCATTTTACATAAAGATCCAGTTTAAAAGCTCTTTTGAAAGTGATTCTTTGGCAGCTGTTATTTGGGATTATGCTAACGATAAAGACATAAAAAATAGAAATAAATGTGTGATTCCAGGCTAGGCATGGTGGCTCACACCTGTAATCCCAGTACTTCGGGAGGCCGAGGTGGGCGGATCACCTGAGGTCAGGAGACCATCCTGGCAAACATAGTGAAACCCCATCTCTACTAAAAATACAAAAATTAGCTGAGCATGGCAGCATGCGCTTGTAGTCCCAGCTACTCGGGAGACTGAGGTAGGAGAATCGATTGAACCTGCGAGATGAAGGTGGCAGTGAGCCATGATCACACTACTGTGCTCCAGCCTGGATGACAGAGCAAGACTGTCTCAAAAAAAAAAAAAAAAAAAAAAAAAAAGTAAATGTGTGGTTTTTGTTGATTACCACTGGGTTATATAATTACTGATAAGTTTTATGTTTTGTCTTTCTGTGTTTGAGAAAATTCCTATAATAAACATACATTTTCCTTTTATAAAAATATTTTGTTACTGATCACCTTAAATTATACCTACCTGTTCCTTACTTGTGCTTGTTGAGAAAGTACTTAATATTAAAAGACCTGGCTGGGCACGGGGGCTCATGCCTGTAATCCCAGCACTTAGGGAGGCTGAGGTGAGTGGATCACCTGAGGTCAGGAGTTCAAGACCAGCCTGGCCAATATGGCAAAACCCTGTCTCTACTAAAAAAAATACAAAAACAAACAAACAAACAAACAAAAAAACACCGGGCGTGGTGTCTCCTGCCTATAATCCCAGCTACTTGGGAGGCTGAGGCAGGAGAATTGCTTGAACCTGGGAGGCGGAGGTTGCAGTGAGCTGAGATTGCACCACTTCACTCCAGCCTGGGCAACAGAGTAAGACTCTGTCTCTCTCTCTATATATCTATATCTATAGATATTTATAAATATAGATATAGATATAGATATAGATATAGAGAGACCTGCATAAGGATGACTCTCAAAAAATTGCCTTTAGAGAATTGAGACTTATAGCTTACATGCTTACGTGTCCTTAGCAAATATGGGTGGATAAATGAATAAA
This sequence comes from Theropithecus gelada, assembly GCF_003255815.1. Classification (NCBI taxonomy): domain Eukaryota; kingdom Metazoa; phylum Chordata; class Mammalia; order Primates; family Cercopithecidae; genus Theropithecus; species Theropithecus gelada. Next base: position 106,926,839 of record NC_037676.1, read on the forward strand.
TGAATAGACAGGTGAAAGAATAAGTGTTTCTCCTAAACAGAAAGTAAGTACCAGTATGGCAAAGCCTGATTCCCTATAAAACCCTCTGATAATTTATCAGACTGTCAATTTTACCAGGAAGTATGTCTGCACTCTTTGACCAAGGATGAATATTCAGTAGACTCTCTGGGCTAAACCTGGATATGGTATATTTGACAGCTTTAAATAGAGAAAGAAAGCTATACTCCTGCATTCATCCCAGCTGGTAAAGGAAAGGCAGATGCTCAATACAAATATTTTAGCAAGTTACAAAGACAGTGAGGAAGAAAAAGGTCAGACTGAAAATAATGCTCTCTCAAATGAAACATTTGGCCAAGGAGAGTCACAGATGCAGTATCTCTGGTCTAAAGGGAACTATAACCCATATGACTTCAGCCTGAGTTGCCACACAGATGGCAAGTTAGGGGAAAATAAGGCAGTTAAGGAGAAACTGAGGTAGTTTAAAGAGAATGATAATATCCAGGATATGGAGAAATTGGCACGTCATATAGATAGAGTACCCATGGAAGTGTATATCGGAATCGCATTTATGCAAAATACTCTGATCATATGTCTCATGCCTTCTAAGCAAGCAGATCCACTTGCGAGAATTCATACTAAGGAAAGTTTCAGGCGTTTGTACTTAGATGTGTGTAAGACTATTGAGCTGAGTGTTTGGTTGCTTTTATAACAAGAAAGAAATGGAAACAAACATTAATGAGAGGTACCTGGTTAAATTATAGCACATCCATTAAATAAATATTATGCAGTAATTAAAAATGGTACTGATTAATATTCATGGAGATGAGAATATACCCAATATATTCACACATACTTTTAAGTGAAAAAGCATATTTTAAAGTAGTGTGCATAAAGTGATCCTGCTTGTTAAAATTATTAATGGAGATATAGCTATAAATACATGTGTATTTTAGAAATTCTGAAAGGTCATGCCATGATATTTGCAGTAGTTGTATTTGGATGGCAGAAATCACAGACATTTAAAGTGTGTTTGCCTATCTTAATTTTCTATCTTTCTATAAGGAATATATGTTAAAAGTATATTAATATAAGTTAAATTAACTTTAAAAGGGAAGATGGGGACATTGGCAAGTCAATTACATCCTCCCTTCTCACATTTCATTCTTAAAGACCCCACTCTCAGTGACTCTCAGTTCCTGGAAGAAGTAGGTGTATTATGTGTCATGGAACCCCATCTATCCTAGACATCCCCCTGGGCATCTGGAATTGAGGTACGGACAAGCAGAGGCAGATGATGAGTGCTTGAACTGAAAGGTCATATAGGGCAGAATTCAGAGTTGTCACTGTTATAAGTCAAACTGTATGCAACTGAAATATGGGAGAATAGAGAGGCCCCAAATAAACCCAGAAAGCCAACCTGCAGAGAAGAAACAGGGGTGAAGGCAGATGTCCAGAGAGGAACAGAACTGAGTGACCAAGGGGCCCACTGAGGAGTGGAAGGCACAGCCTTGCTATCAAACCCTCCAGTTCTGATTCCTACCTGGCCCAATTCTATCTCATTTCTGGCTCTTAGAACATTTATAAAATTGTGTGTGTGTGTGTGTGTGTGTATTTGAATAGAAATCCCATTTACCCAAATAGATTGGAGTGAGTTCCTGTCCATTGAGAGCCTTGATGAAGACAGAAATGTATACCCCAAAACAAACATCAGGGTAGGGCAGTAGTAGTGGGCTTTAAGTGAGCTACCATCCTCAATGCACCATCATCCACAGACTGTGGGAGGCTTCCCATCATATCAAACACTATCTTAGTTTGTTGCTGCCGCTATAAGAAAATACCTTAGATTGGTTAATTCATAAACAACAGAAATCTATTTCTCATAGTTCTGAAGGCTGGGAAGTCCAAGATCAAGGTGCCGGCAGATTTGATGTCTGGTGAGGGCTTGCACTCTGCTTCCAAGATGGTGCCTTGTTGCTGTGTGCTCACATGCCAGAAGGGCATAAGCCCTTTTACAGGGGTCTAATCCCATCCATGAGAGCAGAGTCCTCATGGCCTAGTCACCTCCTAAAGATCCCACCTCTCAATACTGTTGAATTGGAGATTAAGTTTCAATATGGATTTTGGAGGGACACAAATATTCAAACCATAGAAAACACCAAACTGGGATTTTTACTTTTCTATTCTTGGCCCTGAAAGCCATGAAACTGGTGACAGCATTCTCTTTCAGTAATCAATTGAAAAAAAATGAGAAGTAAAACCTTGACAAATGTTTCTCCCAAGGCAGCTGTAATTCCTAACTCATATCTACCAAAAATGTGGTTTTGTGAATGTCCTTAAAGACCTTTGAAGGTGAGGAATTTTACAGTGAGGCTCTCCTATTAAGTATTTTGAGTTTGTTGTGCAGAACTTAGCCTAATGTGCCTGACAGCCTTGGCGAAAAATGCACTATATAAATGCATCATCAATATAATAATATAAATTGAATTAGAATGCTCATTCTGTTCTGCTGAGTTTCTTTCCTGAACTGATTATGTCTGAAATGGCTCTTGTTAGAATCCTTCTCATTATGAAGAACTCACTGTTCTGTTCCAGCTCTCTGTCAAGTGCCACCTGTTTGGCACTATTTACTCTTATATTTTTAAAGTCAAGTAGCCCATCATGTTAATATTTGAAGTTTAGAGTCATGGCATTAGAATTGCAGCATGCAGCTTCCCTTGGTTATGTTTTTTGCTAATGATGTCTTAGTCTGTTTTGTATTGCTTTAACAGAATACCACCGACCAGGTAATTTATAATGAACGGTAACTTATTTTGCTCACAGTTTGGGAGGTTCGAAAGTAGAAGAGCATGGCACTGGCATCTTGTAAGGGCCTTCTTGCTGTGTCATCCTATGGCTGAAGGCAGAGGGCAAGAGAGTACTAGAGAGAGCAAGAGAGGGCTGATATTGCTTTTATTAACAGCTAATGCATGTGGGGCTTAATACGTAGGTGATGGGTTGATAGGCGCAGAAAACTGCAACGGCACACGTTTAACTATATAACAAACCTGCACATCCTGCACATGTACCCCGGAACTTTAAATTAAATTAAATTTTTTAAAAATCCACTCCAGTGATAATGACATAGATCCATCTATAAGGTCAGAGTTTTCATGATCTCGTCACCTCTTAAAAGTTTCACCTCTCAACACTACTGCATTGGGGATTAAGTTTTCAATACACAAACTTTGAGAAAAGCATTTCACAACTAATAATAGTAAGTTTCAGTTGCATTTTGAAGAGTAAAGGATGACAGTTTGGCTATTTGATTGTTGACAAGGTCAAATGGTGGCCCGACAAATAATGATTCCAACATTTTCTCTAGTAACCTTCTAGTTGCATAATTTATCTTTGTGAAAAAGTTTGGACTATTGGCCATGTCCTAAATCGCTTTCCATTTGAGTGAACTGAAGTGTCTAAATTATTTATGGCTAGAGATAGATCTTTTAAAAATAATTGATAGACTTTATTTTTTAGAGTAGTTTTGGAATTACAGAAAATTGAGCAGGAGGTAGTACAAAGAGTTCCCATACGCCTCTCCTCCAACTCCTGCACCAAGTTTTCCCTATTATTAATAACTTACATTCATATGGTATATTTGTTGCAATTAATGAACCAACATTGATACATTATTATTAACTAAAGTCCACAGTTTATTCAGCTTTCTTTAGTTTTTACCTAAAGCCTTTTTTTCTGTTCCAGGATCCCATCCAGGATGCCACATCACATTTACTTGTCATATGTTCTTAGGCCCCTCTTGGCTGTGTAAAACAAACCCAAATGAGTAAGAGTCCAAAGAGCAAACTCTAGGACAAGAAACACAGTTCCTGAGATTCACCTACTCCTTGTGACTCTTCCGTGAGGCATGCACCCCTCTTCCTTTACATTTGTTTATCCCTAAGTATTGCTAATCCAGCTGTAATTTTCACAAATGACTATTAAAAAGTGAGGAATAAGAAAAATTCAAAATGTACAGAAAAAATAAATAGTTCAAGGACAATACACTCTGTGAATTACAGCATTTGTATCTACTATCCCAGTACAAGTATCAACATGCTTTATCAAACCCCATTGTTCTTTTTTCTAATATGAAGTTGGTGTGTTTTTTTTCTCCCTCCTAGTGTCCTAGGTGACTTGGAGACCTAGTCTGATCACTATCTGTGTTCCTGGCCTTCTGATGTTTCTTTTATGCCCAGTCAAGTACCAAAGTCCTTTCTTTATTAAAAGAGTTTGAAGTTTCTAGATAATTTCTTCCTACTCAGTTTTAGTTTCTAGTTTGAGATACCTGCTGAAGTGGAGAGACCAAGCTTTAGAATGCCTGCAAAGTCTATGGTTTTCTTTTAGAGAGGCACCTTCCTTCCTTCCTGAAGGAACGCTGCAGGCAGGTCTTTAAGCAGGTATGTTCCTGTTGGTACCACGAGACCCTATCTTCTTGGGCAAGGCTGATTAAACCAGATGCAGATTTCTGGCTAAAGAGAAGCTATAAGCTATGAGGTCATGGAATAAGAGCTTTGTTCAACTACAACAACGGGTATTAAATGAGACAAATCAGAATTTCTGAAAAGAAATCTAGAGGATGAAGGCAGCAAGGCCATAAGGGAGAAGGGTCTTAAAAGTTCGTGAGTAACAGAAGTTGTGAGTAAGCAGAAGTCACAAGTAGACCAGAGTGATGAGTAAGTGGACACCAGATGGCATAGGTGTTACTTGTAGCAGTAGGAGAGGTGAAAGGAGCTGACTCATTACACTAGCAGAACTCTCTGAACTCCTGAGGCTGAGAGGGAGTGACAAGGTAACAGAGGCCTAGAATTGCCTTTGTTCCCAAGCCAGCTTCCAGTTCCTGAGCTTCATTCCTTCTCTTGGTGTGTGTCGGGATGGGGACGGTAGGGGTGGAGGAGGGGGGTCTTTTACTTCCTTCTCTTGGAGATCCAGTCTTTCACATATTTTGAGTGTGCTATCTTCATTTCCACTCTTACACTGTACAGGTCTTATTCCGCAAGGTAACATAAGGGAGGTTTAAATAGCACATGTGCCTGTCTCCATTCAAGCTGGCAGGAGTTGTGATTAAGGCTGCAAGTCACCTAGCCCTCCCCGGCTCAGCTTCTTTGCTTTGCACATCACAGAGAAGTTCCAGGTAGTTTTATAGAGTATTGATCTTCACCCCCAATATAGGGGGGTAGCCTTATAAAAGTCTAATTAGACCATCCTGTCTAACACGGTGAAACCCTATCTCTACTAAAAATACAAAAAATTAGCTGGATGTGGTGACATGCACCTGTAGTCCCAGCTACTTGAGAGGCTGAGGCAGGAGAATTGCTTGAACCCGGGAGGTGGAGGTTGCAATGAGATGAGATCATGCCACTGCACTCCAGCCTGGGCAACAGAGCGAGACTCCATCTCAAAAAAAAAAAAAAAAAAAGTCTAATTAATGCAATAAAAATTATATCATGGGTAAAAAAGGTTGTACCCCCCTCCCCAAATTTCCTTTGCCAACTCTTATCCACTTACACAGAGTTCTTCTGTTAACTGACTGAGCAGAATCAAGTTAGTTACTCTGTTGAATTTCACACTGGTTATGGCAGGGTTCTCTCATAAGCCTTGTCTTCTAATAATGAGCTGTTAATATTTATATATGCAAGGTAATGTTCTAAAAATTTACATATATTAATTCATTTAATCTTCACATCAACCCTGTAAGGAAGGTACACTCATCATTCCTCTTTTGTATGTAAGGACATTAAGGCTAAGAGAGGTTAAATAATTGGTCAGAGTTCATATAGCTACTAAATGGGATTTGAAGTATTATCTGTTTGATATTAGAATCTTTGTTCTTAACCAAGGGCCATGTTCTCTGATGGCCCCCATCTCTATCTCCAAGTCCTTCCCACCTCTGGTGGTTGGCACTGAGATCAACATCCAGCCAACTGCTTGCCTAGATCTGGCTGAGATCTGGTTTCCCAACTATAGTGCTCAGCCTGCCTGTAGACAAGTCTCTGATAAACATCCCTTAAGGGTGAGTATTGGGGAAATCAGTTAGAATGGCACTTCACTTTAGAGCCACAAAAATCCAATTCCCAATGTCTGTTTTCTCAATATAATCTGTTTGGCCTAGGTTGCCTCAATATGCTATCATTTTCACAGAGGACTGAACACACAGAACAATATGATTTCCTAGGGAATTGATATATTTTTCTATTTTACCAAAGGTTGGTACTGTTTTTTTTTTTTTTTTTTTTTAAATCTCCAAACAATAAAGCTTACCAGGCAACGGGGCAGTTAATGCTGTGTGCTGATATCCATTCTCTCCATAAGGTGCTTCCAAGGTTGCTGGATGTTGACAAGCACCTATCCTCCTATGGTGGTGACTTTCTTTTGAGTCCCTCTTCTCTGGGGCTGTCTGCTCTGCCCAAGCTACATGGCTGCCCATGTGACAGGCTCCAGCACATGTTGTCTTGGAAGTGGTCTGCTCTGCTTCTGGCCCCTCCATTACAGAAGTTGCCATTGCCCAAGGAGGTTGATCTCTCTGTTACTCTGATCTCTTGTTAATGGTCGGAGGACCCCTTTTTCAGTCCCTTAATGTTTTTTCCTAACATAGGCAGAAGGGCAAGGACTGACTCCAAAGTTTAAATCTTCTTATGCCAACCTCAAGTTGCCCAATAGCATCACTTTCTCTCTTTGCAAATCCCTACCTCCAGGGGGAGACACAGAAATATAGGACTGATAGCTCCCCATGCTTTCTGAGCAGTGTGTGGTGAGAGAACTAGCTTACTATTATGGACTGCTGGCACTATTTTTTGTCTTCCCAGGAGCTTCCTTTTCTCTTTCCTTATTGGAGAGGCCTTTCTCTTATTACAGAAAATGCCAGTTACTCTTTTCCTAGCCTCCCTTATGACGAATGCAAAGGCAAGTAACAGCATTGGCTCATGGAACCCAAAGGGGAATCTGCTAAGAGCTTTGGGGAAAGGCTTCTCTTCCTAGAAAAGAGAAGGCATCCTTTTTCTTTCCTTATCTAGATTTTATTTGTATGTGACCCCCAGAACCACTGTAGCCTTTTTGGGTTCATAAAAGGAGGCATCAGCGTCACACTGTGAATGCAAAGCACAAAGGAAAAGAGCATCCAGATCCCTGAGCTGTTGTACCAACCTTGGGAGTGCCCTGCCTTGATTTTTTGTTATAATGTTAGTAATAATTATTGTAACTACTGATAATAGTAGCTAACACTTCTATGCAACTTACTGTGCTCCAGACACATCTAGTTATTATGAGAGACTATAAATATCTGTGTTGTTGAAATCACACCTTCTAGTTGAGTGTTCTGTTATTTGTAGCTGAAAACACCCTAACTGATGCATTTGCAGCGCTGATTTTTGTTCTCTCTAAGCCACAGAGGTTAGAGAAAGGCCTCTCTGGGAAGCAGGCTTCAGCATGTGCCCTCCACAATGCATGATCCTCTCATCATGAGATGACTTCTCTTTTCCCAGTTTCCTTCATGAAATTCCTTCTCCCATGCAAGCATCTTGAGTTCTACATGTAAAGGGTCCTGGAAAACCAGGTGTGAACTTGCTATGGCCTTTATCACATCCTGGTGATCTCCAAGTTACACAGATGACAAGAATTAGTACACATAATGTTCCTTGAGGATCTCGCACCAGAACATCTGAAAATGAGGGCTAGGAGTGAGGATGGGGGAGGATATTTCTGAGGCTCCTGCATTACTCTCGTTTCCTTCCTGACTATATAATTTCAAGAAGTCACTCAGATTACCATAGGGGTTTGGGGTCCTCTGAGGACCTGTAATTAGTCCACTGCAGTGAATGTTTATCTGGACGTGACTGCCCACAGCAATCACATTTCCTGGCTCACACACTCTGCTTGACAATACCCCACCTGTGTGGCATGCCTTTATATAATAAAATAAATACTATCACCAAAGAGCTCTAAAAACTGTAAAATATTATACACATGTAACTTACGGTGATCACAAAGATGTATTCATGACCTGCCTTCAATATTACCAGCCCTGGGTCCTAGGGATATATTTAATACATGCTAGTCTGTTTTATCACCTTATTCAACTGCCAGTATAACCTGGTTTTCCATCAAATACATGAATTGTGTCAGAACAGGTCATGTTTTCTTTTATTGCTATTGAATACATCTCACATCTTACTAATAATTATAACTAATGCTGATCAACATTTTACAATTCACAGTTTGCTTTTTTCACATATGTTATTTCCTCGTTACCACCCCCATGGAACTGAGAATATGGAAGCTCAGATTTGCCTAAGATGACTCAGCTAAAACACGTGGTCAAGGCAGGAAAAAAGGGTTCTTTTGAAGCCAAGGAAAGTTCTTTCTGCTATAATGCTCTGAGTCCCCTTTAGGTGATGCGTGGCTTTAAGACTGAAGCAGGGGCTGGGCGCGGTGGCTCAAGCCTGTAATCCCAGCACTTTGGGAGGCCAAGATGGGCGGATCACGAGGTCAGGAGATCGAGACCGTCCTGTCTAACAAGGTGAAACCCCGTCTCTACTAAAAAATACAAAAAGCTAGCCGGGCGAGGTGGCGGGCACCTGTAGTCCCAGCTACACGGGAGGCTGAGGCAGGAGAATGGCGTGAACCCGGGAGGCGGAGCTTGCAGTGAGCTGAGACTTGGCCACTGCGCTCCTGCCTGGGCGACAGAGCGAGACCCCGTCTCAAAAAAAAAAAAAAAAAAAAAAAGACTGAAGAAGGGACTGGGCCCAGTGGCTTACGCCTGTAATACCAGCATTTTGGGAGGATGAGGTAGGAGGATCACTTGAGGCCAGGAGTTCGAGACCAGTCTGGGCAACATAGTGAGACCCTGTTTCTGCAAAGTAAGAAAAAACAAACAAATAAAAAAAACGAACATAGGGGCCAGGTCTTCAAGTAAAGAGGCAGGAACAGGGGCCAGTTCTTAAAGTAAAGAAGCAGAGATTTGGGGAAATTGGTGATAACCTGAATGACCACATGGTGAACTTCTGTGGCTCTAGGGCAAGTTACTAGGGTAAACTGTGTGCTTCAGTTTCCTCATCTGTAAGAGTTCCCAATAGCATCCACCTCATAACATCATTGGTTACATTAGAACAGTACTTGCCACGTTATAATCACCTTATTAGAATTTGCTACTTTGATTTTATCCTATATGAACAATTAGGAGGAGAGAGCTGGGGCAAGTCAGCTGTTTTTCTCTCCTAACAGACTCTTCCATTTTCTCTGTCTCTGGAAAAGTTCAGAATGATATACGGATAACAGAGCCTGTGTCTGAAAGCCCTCAGGGATCAGCTAACCTTGAGTGTAAGCACCTGGTAGTAAAGCGAATCCTGAGCTTAAATGAAAACTGTACTATTCAGCTCTGTTCACTGTTTAAACAATTCCTTTAAAGAGCTCAATAAAAAGGATCAGCAGGATTTTAGGGTATTAACACATCTTCCAATGCAATATTTTAATGAGGTAAGTATAATACAGAAAACCATTGGATTAATCTTCCCTTAAACTACCCATGAGCCCAAGATGCAGATAAAAATATCCTTGGAAAATTGTAGAGAATTTCAGTGAACCCATGCATCAAAAGAAAGAAAATGATGAGTGTGTGACTTCTGACCCCCATCAGGGCTGGTTGGCTTTGTCTCTCCTGAAAATTCCAAGGCAAGAATGATCACAACACAGGGAACTCAACAGTTTTCCTTCTTTGTTCATTCCTTTCTAGATTGCAATCTCTGGCTGAATTTATCTTGGAGGTTGGTTGGAGGGCTGGGGGCAGTGTAGCCACCATAATTGTCCGCAGTTGCTGGTTGTGGGGGACGGCGTGAATAGCTTCTTTGCCGAAGTCCTCAGTGTACGCCCTCCCTGCAAAGACCATCTTTTCCTCTGGCGGGCTCACAGTTTATTTTTAACAACTGGTACCAAGACCTTGTGCTGTTTGTCTGCTTCAGAGTGTGGCAGTTAGGAAGCGCATACGCAATTTCTGAGCATGGGAGTGTTTGTTTGGTGTTAGTCATTAGGGAGCGGCTGCTATCTCCTTTGTCAGTGCTGAGAACTGGGGCCGTTTAAGTTCCTTGTCCTTGTGCATTTAATTTTTAGTTTTTTAATTTTGTCATTTGAAAAATTCCTTTATAAATTACATCATCTTGTAATTTATTTTTTCTTCTCCAAAAAGGAAAGGACTAGTATATATGATCTCTAAAATAAAAGAAATGGACAAGGATAGAAAAAGGAAAGGAGGGAGAGGGGAGAGAGAGCGAGAGCAAGAGAGAGACAGGGACCGAGAGAGAGAGAGAGAGAGAGAGAGAGACAGAGAGAGATGCTCTTCTTTTTTGCCTTATTTTAGACATTGTGAAATGAGTACAAATTACCTCACCGGACTTCAAGGGGCGGATGGAGTAGATGATTTCTGTGGGTTTGATTTGACAAGCACATGGATTGTCCAATTGTCATGTAATATCTTCACTTTTTGCTCTATCTATTCCCTTGAGTTCAGCATTCCCTTTCGCTAACGAAACAAAAGGCAAATCCCTTTGAGAACACTAACTGTAAAGTTTTTAACACTTGGTGAGAATGGTCATCTTGGACTGCTGGTTTCCAAATTTGGCTGATCATCTCAAGCCCCTGGGGGTGATTGTTAAGCATACAGACTCTGGGGCCTCAACCCAGATTTAGGGAAGAATCAGAATATCTAAGGAGGCACACCTTTTACATTTCTACAAATGCCTCTTAGGCATTTGAATGATTTAGGAATTCCTTTCAGATCTGCAGACCTGGGAGGCTTGTCCTCCTAGAAAGAAAGAAAGGTCAGGTAGCAGAACGCCTGGGCTTTTGGGGAGAATATAAGATCTCCATAGGAAGGAGTGAAGGCAGGAGAGTTTCTGAACAGGCACTGAAGGACTCAAGTGAGACAGTTTGCTTACCTCCAGGTTTTGCTCTAGGTTAGCTATGTCTGTGGAGAATATGCCTTAATCAAAAGCCATCTTTATTAATAAATGCCATGAAACCATCACAGAGTTTCTTGTTTTCGTGTCACACTTCAAACATTGATGCCAGTCAACAAGTTGACACTGATTTTCTGGCCTTGACATTTTTACTGGTTTGGCTAGAAGAGCCAATTTGTGTCAAAAAGGAGATAACTTATTTGTAAACACACCCCCTCCTCCTCCACCCCCCCACACACATACACACACATACTCACACACACACATATTTTTTTATATCAGTGGGTTATTTCAATTTACCTTTAGGTGTGATAGATAGTCCTGTTGATGAAACATCATCATTTTGGCTTCTGATCCTTTTTTCTTTTGATTTTCTTATTTCTAAAATAAAATAAAGAGATTAGAATAAATTCTATACTTGGGGCACATGAAGATGATAATAGGAGTTCATATGCTGTTTTTAGTGTCTGAAAAGGAAATCAGGATTAAACATTATATATTTATGTTGCAATAAAAGTACATAAGCTCATTGTTCAACTCCCACTGATGAGTGAGTACATGCAGTGTTTTGTTTTCTGTTCCTGTGTTAGTTTGTTCATAATGGAGGAGCACAGGGAGGGGAACATCACACACTGGGACATATCAGGGGCGGGGGTTGGGGGCAAGGGGAGGGAGAGCATTAGGACAAATGCCTAATACACGTAGGGCTTAAAACCTAGATGACAGATTGATAGGTGCAGCAAACCACCATGGCACATGTATACCTTTGTAACAAACCTGCACGTTCTGCACATGTATCCCAGAACTGAACGTAAAATAAAATAGAAATAAAATAAGAGAAAGAGAGGCCAGAGACCTTTCTCACTCTGATGCACACACAGGCGTAGGGCTATGGGTGGACACAGTGGTAGTCTGCAAGCCAGGAAGAGAGCCCTTACCAGAAACCAAACACTGCAAAAAAAAAAAAAAAAAAGTACGTAAGCTAACAAATATCAAAATTTCTTTACAGCTTTTAAAAATAATAATTTCATTAGCTCATTTGTTAACACTGATTTACTCATGTTGAGCTAAAGTTATGATGGGAGGTTATAAATAAATAAATAAATAAAATAATCAATAACAAAATACATTTAAAAAGAAAATATTTGGGGTCCATTTGTTTATTCCTTCAGCAGTTTCAGCTAATACTAGGTTAAAATATTGCTCCAAGAAGGATTTAGTTAACAGAATTTAAAATATTTCAAAGCCTTCAAAACAGAAAGCAACGGAAGAAATGTTTTAAATAGGGATACCTTCCATAGACCCACAAAATGTAAATTTCTATTACATTAGAAGACCGCTGTTTTATAGTGGGGCTTTTCAGGAACTAGATTCTTAGATGGATATTTGCGTGCAGGAAGTCGATTGGGGAGGACTGGTAGGAGCAAGCCCTGCGAGGGAGTGAGGTGCTTTTGGGCAATGCAGAAGTTCTCAATCAATCCCACAGAGAGCTCAGGAGCTAGGATGACCTTTCAGAATGGTTACAGTTTCCAAGAAGGCATTCAGCTGAGCAATCAGCCTCAGTAATCCAGCGAGTATCTGAAAGTGCATCACAATACCGACCCAAGGCTGGCCCTGCTTTTGTGCAATCACCGATGTTCTGTATCCTCTGATACATATGAATACCTGTTCCCCAGCCCCAGGGTCTGGGTTCTCACATAAAATGTAAAATGCCTCTTTCTTCAGACTTCCTATTTACTAAGGAGTGTTAACAGAGCACACTGAACAACTTTAAGAGCCAGTTCTTTGCACGGTTTCATAGGAGGTGGGTCTCAACATTGAGAGCTCACAAATACCGTTACTGGTAATAAGACTTTACCTATGAAGGACAGCGTGAGGGAGGGAAGAGAAGGGAAGAAAAACTGGTAAGTACAAGCACATAACATATGTCATGTCCTGTGCTAGACTCTAGAGATAAAAATAAAAAGAGAATAAGACATGGTAGAAATGTACAGACTTGCAAATTAGCAATTGCAACAACGTATAATGGGTGCTCTCAATAAAGTATGATTAGGGCCCAATGGAGGTATAACAAAGAGTATGGTTAGTTTACCAAGAAGAATATTCAAGAAAAAGCTTTCCATGAAATTTGAAATTTCTGTGAAATGTGAAATTTGAAGTGAATCTTGAAAGACGATTAAATATTAGCCAGGGAAAAGGTGCAAGGAAAGACATTCCAGATAGAGGAAGCAGGGTATGCAAAGGCCTGGAGGCCTGGACTTGCTTGGGAAACTCCAGTTTTGATATCATCAAAACTTGGGTTTGGGGGAATGTCATGCTGAGTGGCGAAGCTTGAATGTAGGCAGTTCGTAGAGTTTTTTATATCTTGCTGAGCAGTTTGCCTGTATCTTGAAGGCAAAGGGAGACCTCTGAAAGATGTGTGCATGTGTGCATCTTTTTCCATTTTAAACACAGGAGTGATGTGATCAGATGGGCATTTTCAAGAACTCACTTAGGCAGCACATGTCAGTGCTAAGATAAGCAAATGGTAAACTCTTGGAGGGGCAGGCCTTTTTCATCAACATCTTATATAAATGCCACATATGCTCAGGAAATTAAAACCAAAAACGATGGGTACTTCAAAATCTGCTGACTTTGCTTCATATTTGCTTTTTTTTATTAAATGAAAGTAAATATTGTATTCAACCTTGAGTAGTAAATTTTATTTTAAAAATAAAAAAAAAGTAAATGTGAGGATTCATATTTATCAGCCCTATCCAACATTATGGTCTTTAAAATTCGACAAACCAATTTACTTTTGCCAGCCTTCTTTAGAAACTCGCGCTGGTTGTTTCTGGTTTATCCAGTAACAATCTTATAACATTTAGACTGATAATTTCTTTGGAATGTGTTTGGCAAAGAAATAAATATTCTTAGATATACAGAAAACATACAGCAAGAATACATTCACATATCCATTGATTAGTCCGTCCATCCATCCATCCATCCATCCATATATATTTATGCTGGCCCACTGTAAGCATTTTATGAGATACCAGGGCTGCAAAGATGAAGAAACTCAGCCTTTGGTCAAAGAGCTTACAATCTAAGTTCAGAGAAACATGTGTAAACAAATGACAATACAATATGGTAATGTCATGCTATTATAAAACAGTATTTTCAAATAAAATAGACACATAATTTGTATTGGTTGGCATGGTGACAAAAGGTAAAGCATTCAAAATTAAAATACTAAGGTTTAAATTCCAGATATGGGACTTACTATCTAGGTAAATTTGGTCATGTTATTTGAGCACACTGACATATGAGTTTTAAAAATATATATACAAAGGAAATAATGGTTGTACCTTATTCAAAATAATGAGTTCAATAAATTTTCTGCATACAAGACAAGTACATAAAACCTAACAGCATTCATGTATACCTTTTGTGAGAGGTGATCTGCCTGCCATCAGTCCTAAGTGGCCGTGCATATTCTTGCTGTGTATAACAAGAAGACAAGATCCCGACCTGATCATTCTTTGCTCTGGTCATTTCTCAGGGTGGCTTTGCAGCAAGCTACTTTGAGGAATTAGGTAATATTTCCAGCAAAGCAAAGGTTAGGCTTGCTTTTGCTCACTACTCAAGCAGAGAATACCCCAAGCTCAGGGTTCTTCCATAAATGCAGTCTGCTGCATGTATAAGCATCCATAATGGCCACTTTGCTTTGTCCCTGTGGGCAGATGGGACATCCTCATGTATATTGTTAGCGCTTTGCTGTGAATAATAAAGATCTTTCTCTTTGAAGGAGCCTCATGAGATCTTTCTCTGAGGAGGCTTGTGTTTTCTGCCAGAATTCATAAGAAAACAGTAACAACCTGGCTTATTAGTTTATAATTAGTATAAAATCTCAGACCCTGTATGATTCTTGACAATAACTACAATAGATATTTAATGCCATAACAAGAAAGATCTTTCATTGGCAGTGGTAAAAATATAGATTACATAGGAATAATCTACTGAAAAAGTACTTTTGACCTATATGAAGAAAAATGCAATATTTTATTGAGATTAAAGGAGACTAGAGCAAACAATGTCATACCCTCACAGGAGAAGATTAAATATTTTTTAAAAAATCAATTCTTCCTAAATATTTTTATAGGTTAAATGCAATTCCAATCAAAATCCAAATAAGATGCTTGAGAACATTATTTCTTAATTCTAAATTTAATAGGAAAGAACACTTCAAGGGTTTTATCAATGATATTCTAGAAAAGAGAAGAGGGAAGTTGCACACAGATTAAGGGTGTGAAGGTGGCAGTATGGCAGAGTGAATAATAATAATGTGGCTTTGCCATCAGAATGATCTGAGTTTGAGCCTTGGCTCTGTCATGTGTAACTGTCATGTGTAACTGTGGGACTCGGCCAAGGTACTTGACTACTAAGCCTCAGCTTCCTCATGTGTGTAATGGGGCCTATAATAGCAACTACTTTGAAATGTTCTATGGATTAAAGTACTTAGCAACATGCTTGGCACTTAGCACTCAATAAATGTTGGCTATTATTAGTTTTAACAGATACTAAAATGAATCACAAAGTCATCTGTAAATGGTATAAGAACTTAGACAGCTGAATCTGAATCTATTATCTTTGACCCATTGCATATACATTTACCCATACAGAAAATGTAATTTATAACAAAGGAAATATCACAGAAAACTAGAAAGGGAACATACACACACAAATGTGTACATGTATATATTTATACATATATACATATTTATAGTTTTATAAACACATTTATAATACAGAAAATATACATCATAGAGAAGGAAATATATGTCTGTGTGGCATGTTTATACACACATACATGTATAATAAAGCATCAACTTCAAATGGTTGAGATTCAGTGCTGCACTTGATGAAAAGACAGCCCCCAATAAGATTAATCATTCAGGAGGAAATTCCTTAAAGCACACTAAACCTTATTTGATATGTAATCCTACCTACTAGGAAATACTTTACACAGAATTCCCATTGAATAAGCTCTTCTTTTCTGCTTTTTTTTCAGGGGGCTGCCAAAATCAAGTATAGGCTCTGGTGCAAAGGTTAATCACATCCCTTTAAGGGGAAACCCCTCTAAAATCTGATTGCCAAGTATGAGGGGAAAATTGTAAATATGTAGTAAGTTCTGAATTAAATTTAAGGTTATTTTAATTATAAAAGCATTAATGACAGCAGGAAATTTAATGAAATAGTAGACCATGAAATCAGTGTTATCATTTTAATACATAACAGAATATGACAAACTCTATAAGATTCCTGTTCTCTTTCATGTCTATTACAATTTCCTTCTATTGGTTTCTACAAATAGAAAATTACATATAAAATTGAGTTTAACCAAATCTCTGCTAAAATCAGACAATCTGATTTGGTATTATATAACCACACTGAAATTTCATTTAATTTAGAAAGGGCTTCTCCTGGTGCCTTGAATACTAACTACTCTTCTAACAACACGTGTGTGGAGCTCTGGGTTTGACAGGAGAATAATCCTAGTGCTGAACAATAGATCAAGATTTTAACAGAGAGAATGAAGACGAATAGAAATGGAGAGCTTGACCCAAGCCCATATAGGAGAGATTTCAAAAGCATTTCTTGAAATAGTCTGAAAATATTTACTCTTGCTTATCATCTCATGAAAGAATTCTTTCTGAGAAAAAGTTGAAGATTCAGATGTCAGGCCTGACTGTCTTCCAGTACGGCATGTCTGAAACTCCCCTGTCTTTATTAAGAATAAAAGGCCTTAGAAAATAGGTCTTAGGTGCTTCAATTGTACTTACAGCATTGTTATTGTAGCTGTCTATTGTAAATTGGTAATTATTTGAGGTCTTCTTCATCTTTCACACACATGAAAGGTACTTCAAAGGTAATATTTTAATAGGGGATTAATTTGTTTATTCTGGAGGGAAGGATAAAATCAAGAAGTTAGGAGAGAAGTGATTCTTTGGGAAAGAGTACTGATTTAAAAGAAAGATGAGGCGGACTCTGGAGTACTTATATATATAACCCTATAACCAGTTCCTTTGACCTAGGTCCTGTTTATAAAGTCTGTGATTGTGAAAATTAATTGAGCCATATAATTATTTGTGCACATTTCTGTTTGTATATTATACTTCCTAGTGTTTTAATTTTTCAAAGTAACTGTTTTTACATTCTCTGATGGAAGTACAGATGGCTGAAATGTAAAAATCTCAAATAGTATAAATGTCTAAGTTAGCATTTAGTGGAGATTTCTAGGTTTGACTTTATCTTGCACATCATAAATTGCACACCATAAAGATAAGATTAGAAGCAAATAACAGGATTCTTATTTTTTTGAATCTGGCTAGTCCACTGTGATTTGTCCAATCCTAACCCCCAAGATCCACACATTGAAAGTATCCTTAGCCATGAAATCCTGCAGAATCCTAAAATGATTGTCTAAAATGAATGCCTAAGCCAGTGGTCTTATTTTGCTTGGTCTTCAAGTTTGCAATTCTCCACCAGCTGGGTACTTGTATTGAATCCCTAACACCTTACAGATATTGAATCACTCATTCATTTGGGCAGGTTGTCTTCAGAGGATCTCAAATATAACTCACTCTAGCCCTTAAGAGTTTCCACATCCAGCCAACTCTCTCCTCCCCTTTGGCTAACTGTACCCAGAGTGGTGTGTCAGATAGTTCTCTCATGTGACTGTAAATTTCTTAAAGAGATAATTGCAAGGTCAGGCTGGGAAGCAATGCAGAATAATAACAGTAGCAGAAAACTAAGAATCAGAATGAGAATCCATTTCAACTCAAGCTTTACTTTTCAATAGCTGTATGACCTTGGACAACCTCTTTGTATAATAGGGGTCAAACATCTGCTCCTCACATATTCATTATGAGGATCAGATCAGGTAATGTATGTGAATGTGTTTTGCATGCCATAAACAGCAGTACCAGAGTTATTACAGTCATGCAGGTTATTTATTGTAGGCTGCGGGTATGTGCTTAGAAGTAAGGAGTTACTATCGCTTTGAAAATATTTTTAACTGTTCTCCTGTAGAGCAGTGTTCGCAACTACATCCAAGGCACAGGAGTGCTGAACTGTTTTTGTTCCACTTCTGGCCACTTCATTAGGCACCTTTCAAAGGCGCCGTGACTTAGCTAAACTTGAAGTGCAGATGCCAAATTACAGTGCCAACCCTGTGGGGTGGGACAGTCCTCTTGCCTTCCAGACAACTGTCTGAAAGAATGTTGTATTTGCCCTCAATTTGCTGTGTTGGGAGTTTCCCAGATAACCAACCAAAAGCGGACAGACTGTGACAGCAGCATCTGGGTCATCTGAGGCATCTTGGAGCAAGTCTGTGCAGAAAATATATGAGTTAAAAATTTCAAGCTCCAATGGTAATGGATAATGGGTCAATGGGGCTCTATTAAAAAGCTGGGTCAGGGGAAAGTGACTTCTTTGGGATGCTCTGGTAGACTGAGACCATTAATTTAGAGGTGGATTGTTTCATGGATCAAGAAGACATTTCCTGGGGGGAAGCTACTGCATAACCTTGGACTGTCTCCTGTGGAATCCTAGGGACCCCATCTCCATTTAATTCAAACAGTGTTTTAAAAAATTACCAGTTTAGCCCTGCAGGAGTTCTGAAATGTGCCTCAAAGGCTCGGTAAGGTTACATAGCCCAGAGGGAGTTGGAAACTAAATTGAATTCTTGAGCTTTACAATTTCTTTGCTCGGCTGGAGCTTACACATTACATTATTTAATGTACTTTGGAGTAGTAGCCTCTGTCTTGTTCTTAAGTCCCAGATAAACCGTAACTAATACTTAAAGAATTACAAATTCAGAGAATAGACAGCTGAAGATAAACATAAAGATGTTGGTAATTCTCATGGAAAATAACAACTCTCTATTCCAAGGAATACAGACCATAAATATGCCCATAGACCAGAGTTCTAAATCTTTTTCAAGGGAGGCTGGTGACTAAGCAAGTTAATTATATTGTTGTCCTGTGGGCTGAATGGAAGGTCATGTAATGCCTTCAAATGCTTGTTGCAGTTCTATGTTTTATAAGAATGACACTCTCATCAAAGCAGCAATCAAGCCAGCCCTTTTGCGGTAGCCACTTCATTACACGCTTTTCAGAAGCTACAGCACTCTAGCTATAGCCTGGTGCAATTCAAAGAAACAGAAAAAAGGGAACAGACTAGAGGCTGTAGAAGAGGGCCTTGAGGTCAATCTCCCACAAAAAAGGCTAGGTCATTTCTTAGGAGAGAGGTCGGGGGCATAGCTGAAGATCTAAAAACCTTTGTCAGCAAAGGAATTAGTGTCAGGTGCAAGTTTCGTCAGAGATCTGGATGGAGAAGGCAGAATTCACTGTGCTGTGATTTTTCAACAGCCAGTCATCTCCCATGCTGGACCTAATGCTGGTGTCTAATGGCTCATGTCACATCCCTTGTGTTAAACATTGGCTTGGCTGAGCTGCCTCTTTAGAAGTACAAATCTTCTCAGGAGAGGCACCTCATTAAGCCACTTAACACTTTAGAGTGAATGAATCTGGCCAGACAGGGGAGGGAGAAGAAAGGGAAGGTGAGGGATGTCAACAATCAAACTACAAATGTATGCAGGGCCTTGCCTAGGGAAGGGAAGATGGGCGAGAGCCTGGCAGAGGAGAGGGTGTTTGCCACTTCTGGCTCACACAGTCCCAGGGTAGTGTCCCTCACAGGTCAGCGGAGGGTTGCCATGAGGAGAGGAAGGCCAATATGCAAGTCCCTGCTGAAGGAAGAGCACCTGCCTGCACTGCCTCTCCATTCTCCAGTTTTCCCCTCTTCTACACTCACTTCCTTACGGCGTTCCTCCCAGTCCTTCCTGTTTGGTTTACAAACCCTTCTGACGTTTGTCTTGTGACCATTTCAAATCCTGTGTAGCTCTTCACTTGGGGAGGGAGCTGGCAGTCAGGGAGGTACCATCTAAGGGTTTGAAAATAGCATGTCTGGCTGGGTGTGGCGGCTCATGCCTGTAATCTCAGCACTTTGGGAGGCCGAGGTGGGCGGATCACTTGAGGTCAGGAGTTTGAGACCAGCCTGGCCAACATGGTGAAACCCCATCTCTACTAAAAAATATACAGAAATTAGCTGGGCATGGTGGTGCATATCTGTAATCCCAGCTACTCAGAAGGCTGAGGAATGAGAATTGCTTGAATGCAGGAGGCAGAGGTTGCAGTGAGCTGAGATCATGTCACTACACTCCAGCCTGGGTGACAGAGTGAGACTCTGTTTAAAAAAAAAAAAAAGTAAAAGAAAATAGCACGTCTCAGGAGACATGAAAGGCCAGGACCTATATGATGCTGCCTCGAGGAGATACAGCCAAAGGGGGATGGAAGGAACATTCTACAGTTCCTGAAGGGCCTTTCGTATTGGGTGGGGAACATTGTCCTCTATCCTCCTGCAGGTCACAGAAAAAGAAGAGAAATGAATGGCAGGTGGGGAATTGAGGCTGGATTTAGTGAAGGGTTATTGATGTGATTTGGCTCTGTGTTCCCACCCAAATCTCATCTTGATTTGTAATCCCCACCTGTCGAGGGAGGGAGGTGATTGGATTGGATCATGGGGGCAGTTTCCCTCACGCTGTTCTCTTGAAAGTGAGTGAGTTCTCACGAGATCTGATGGTTTTATAAGGGACTCTTCCCCCTTCACGCTCTCTCCTGGTTCCTTGTGAAGAAGGTGCCTGTTCCCTCTTCTGCCATGATTGTAAGTTTCCTGTGGCCTCCCCAGCCATGTGGAATTGTGAGGCAATTAAATCTCTTTCCTTTATAAATTACTCAGTCTCAGGGAAGTTCTTTATAGCAGTGTGAAAATGGACTAATGCAGTTATCGTCCCTCTTTTTTAAAAAATAGGAGTGAAAGAGGGGTTAGGCTTAACTGGGAATGTACTATGGGGAAAAGTGGAAGAAAAGAAATAATTTGTAAAGTATTATGCTTTTCCATTTTTTAAGGTTACTGAACTCTTTTTCTCTGAATTAAATTGTACATCAAGCTCTAATAGCCAACTTCCCTGGTTGAACTGGGGGTAGGCGGTCAGGCAGCTTGTCCGAGAGCCTCAGCAGGCTTCCTCCCCAGCCTGCTGAGGCTCTCCTGAGGAAATCCGGGCTTTTCTGAAACACAAATTAGAAACCCCTGGAATAGCTTTTTTAGTTTACAAAGCCTTAACATCATTATATTACAGTGGAGGCAATCAGGCCAAGAGAGCTGAAGGGAGTGACTGGCTCATATTTGGTATAACAAGGACCTCCCCAGGCATTCTGGCCACTAGGAAACAACCCATTCCCCAGTGTAACGCACTGCTTCCTTGGAGCTGCCTCTAGATCTCTAAGAACCCCAGCATCTCTACCTTCTGGAACCTCAGTGAGATGGTCATATAGGCTTTGCTGTATTTGAGAGTCATTCCATTCTAAAACACAGAACTAGAGACTTGAGCTATTTGTGGTCATGGAAAGACAGAGAACAAACAAGGATTTGGTGATGAGGGGATCCTTAAGAGTCTGACTGCTCTCCTACAGCACAGATAATCAAACGGAATGGACTGTCCCCAGATCTGGGACTCGGGAGTTAGCCAGAAGCCTGAGAGCAGGGCTTGGTGAAACAGGAGGAGGCAGATGAGCCAGCTGATGCTTTTAAACTAATTGAGAAAAGAGAGGCAGGTGTGTAATGGAAATACTGGCTTGAAATGGTTAAAATCAGAAAACAAATTAGCACCTGTTTTGTCTAGTTTGGCACCATTCAAATAGAGGTGCAGGCCCCACCTCTGTTGCTCACTCCAGGCACACATTTATGAAACAGGAACACATAATTGTACCTTCTGAGGGTGGTCTACAATTCTTGCTGCCATCTTAGGAGAATGTATTCCTTCTTTCCCTGTTCATGCAGAGTTTGCTCTGTGGCGTTTTAATTGGTTCAGGTGGTTGTACTTAGCACTGTCCCCTCTCTCCTGTCCCTCTCTCTGCCTCCCTTCTCTGATTTCCCTTCCCATCTCCCTTTTAGTGCACCCACATCTTTCTCTCCCCAAAGTGCTTCTTCCTCTCTCTGCCTCCTTCATGTCTCCCTTCAAAGATGAGACTGGGAGAAGAGGGCGGTAAGGGAATTCCACAGCCTGAATACCTTATTGTGTATTTTCTAGTACCCATTGTCAGGGGAAACTGTCCTGTACTTAACACAGTTTTGTATTTTCTGCATGTGCTGGTGTATTTTAAAATATTTCAAAGAAAAAATAATGCTTTCACTTCATGACAAAATATCTGTGTAAAAAGCAAGTCTGGCAGAAAGTGGCTTTGGCAGGAGCTGGGTTGGCCCTGGGCGAGGGCAGGCACCATCCTCAGGTTCCTTACTTTCAGTTGCCATGAACGCCCACTCACCAGGGCTCTCCGTCCTCAGTGGGGAGCATACAACAGGGCAGAGAACACAGGGCCGTTGTTCCAGGATCCCAGATCAACAATTCAACATATTCAGTCTGGCCTTATCAACTCTGGACTCTTCCCTCGCTTGCCTGGGATATTTCCAGTGGCAGTTGAGTAACCAATTTCTGTGGATGTGGCCTCTCATTGGTCTGCACTGTTAAATAAGCAGGAGACCGTAGGCCTGAGGGTGTCTTGTACTTTGAGTTCCTACCTAAACAAACTGAAATCTAATTCAGGAGTATGTTTTGTAACAAATAACTGAGTTTTAGTCAATCACAAGCAACCAACTGATCAGACCATGCCCCAACAAGGCAAACGCCTCATGATACTATGCCCAAATAAGGCAAACGCTTGCATATAGCCAATCAGGTGATTTCTCTACTTCACTTCCATATTCGGCCTATAAAAGCTGTCTGCTTGTGTTGCTGGGTGGAGCCTCTGACCCTCTTCTGGCTCTGAATGTTGTGCAATTCATGAATCGTTCTTTGTTCAAACCCTGTTAAATTGAATTTGTCTAATGTTTTTCTTTTAACAGTATCTTCCCAATTTTACCTTTTCTTTCTGCTTGTTTACTCATCTGATTCTTTACATGTAAGCTCTGGCAGCATGATGTGTTTGTGGTACAGAAGCATTGGCATGGTAATCATTTAAGTGAAGAAAATAATCTTCATATGCAGAAAACTATGATCATGGATCTTGCCCTCTCTCCCTAGTCCATTACTCCCCCTGTGGGTATTAGCTGATTAATGGTATTACTGTCCTATAATTTCTTTGTGTAGTACATTTTCTTTTCTCTATAATTTACATAATCATACTCCAGTCCTTTTGTATTCTACCTGCAAAATGTCCCTTGGCTTTTCCCCCTCTTTTCTATTTCTTGTGTCACTGCCCTAGTCAGGCTCCTGTTATCTCTTATCTCGAAAGATGCCATTCACTGGTTATTTTTCTTTTCCTATTTATTTTCCACATTTCAAATAATTTTCTAACATCTGAAATAAGATTTTTATCACTCCCTGGCCTAAATATTGCTGCTGACTTTTCTCTGGCACGACGTTGAAGTCCCCAGTGACCTAGACCCAGCACACTTTCCAGTCTCATCCCCCATCATATGTTTTCCCGCTCCTCATCACAAACGATTCCATTTTTGATGAGAAGTCAGCCATACTAGGCCCCTCTCTGGTCCTTGAACCTGCTGCATAATTCCTAGCATTTATGCTTGAGGGCAAACTGTTTCCTTTTTTCAGAGTATATTTCTTCGATCTTCAGCCCTACTCAACTTTCAAGGTAGACTCAAATGCTGCTTCCTCTGAATGGTCCTCTTCTGTCACAAGGCAGAATTAAGTACCCCTTCTTTGTTCCCATAGCACTTGGTTCACATGACTCTTGTCATAGCCATCACTTTTCCCCCATTATAGTTATTAACAGATCTGTTTTCTTCCCTTAGCCTGTGAACTTTTTAAGATTAAGGATTTTGTTGTTGTATTCTTAGCATAGATCTTGGTACCTGGTAGGCAACAAATGAGATGCTATCAGCTTGGTGACTGATACTGAAATGTCCCACTTACTCCTGTGGCTGGCACGCATAAAAGTGATGTCCCTTAAGGTAACCAGGACAGGAGAAGAAGCCCTGTCTAGGTGAGTGTGATAGGGTGTTAAGATGGGACTCTTGCAGTCTTGAGATTTTGTCTGAAGCTTGAAAGCTGAGAACAACAGATTCCAAGTATATCCACATCCTAAAGCAGATGTTAGACCATCTATGAGGCATTTGCAAAGGGAGTAATAAAAATAGTATTATCAGCAATATTAAGACTATGAAAGAAAATGTTAAGAATTCATTAGCTGAAGTAGTTTCCAAACTGGGCTCCCAATTTCTTCCTTTTCCCTGGTATACTCAGCGTAGCTGCCAGAGTGATCGAAGTCAGTGGTGGCTCTCCTCTCCTCAGAAGCTCTCAGAGTGAACGCCCAAATTCTTGCAATGGTTTCTGAGGCCTGACAAAAGCAACTATCATTTCCCTCTTCAACCTTATCTCCTGTTATGCCTCCCTTTCCTCTCTCTGCTACAGCCACACTGGCCTCCTTGCTATTCTTCAAACATGCAAACATACTTCTGCCATGGGGCCTTTGCACTGGCTTGCCCGGGGTAACCTCATCTTCAAGTCTTTGCTTAAGCATCACTTTCTGAGACCAACACCATCAGCATATTCAAAATTTTGGCCATAAATGCTAGTCTTCCTAAGTCCTCATATGCTCCTCTGCTTTTTTTCCCCCACAGTTCTTAGCACTATAAAATTGAATTTTTCATTATTTTATAGTTTATTGTCTGTCTCTGAGGAAGGGGTTTGATCTTGTTGTTCACCGATTTATACTGAGCTCCCATTCTAGTGATGAAGCTTAGAATACACTTGCTGAGCCAGGTGCAGTGGCTCACGTCTGTAATCCCAGCACTTCGGGAGGCCCAGGCGGGTGGATCATGAGGTCATGAGATTGAGACCATCCTGGCTGACGTGGTGAAACCCTGTCTCTACTAAAAATACAAAAAAATTAGCTGAGTGTGGTGGCGGGGGCCTGTAGTCCCAGCTGCTCGGGAGACTGAGGCAGGAGAATCGTGTGAACCCGGGAGGTGGAGCTTGCAGTGAGCCGAGATCGCTCCACTGCACTCCAGCCTGGGCGACAGAGCAAGACTCCATCTCAAAAAAAAAAAAAAAAACACTTGGTTTCTGTGCTACTCATTAGCTAAGTCAGAATTTCCAGGAAAGAAAGGATGGTTGATCAAACTCACTTCCCGTAACAACCATATTTTTCCTTGGATTTGACTCCTACTCACATGTCAGCTCTTGAATTTTTCAAGAAGGCCCTTTGTCTGAGATGATCTTTTACTATTATTTACTAAGATTTTAAAGAAGCTATGCAAAGTAACATTTTTTTAAAAAATCTCGTTTCGAATGTAGGTAACAGAAAGATTTTGTCTTATTTTCCTTTTACTCTATTTTGTCTTTTCAGTGTCTCACTCCACCCCTTTCCCAGGTGAAGGAATTGATTCATCTGTGTATTTTATCTTAAGGAAGAAGAGGGATCAAATGAGCCAACTTTGGTAAAAGAAAAAAAAAAAAGAGGAAGGATAAGACACATGAAGTTAGTTTGGATAGACTTGTTGACGAAACCAATCTTTAATGCCAAGCTCATAAAAACAAGAGGTGAATGTTGTCACAGATTGCAGTATCATAATAAAGCACAAATACTGAGTCCTTATGCCTCTCCACAAATCAGAGAGATATGGTGGAAGGACCATAGGATTTGAAGCCAGAATACTGGGCAACATTCTGACCCATCCTTCAGCTCTTATGTAGACATGGGTCTGTCAATTACTCTCTAAAGTGAGAATAACAATACACAGGCTATCCTATTTCACAGAGTTATGGGCAGGAAAACGAGAAAATTTGGAAAGCACTTTGGTGCTCTACAAATATTGGAATAATTTATTCCAGAATTAGGGGGATTTGTTTATTAGTTTACAGAACAAAGGCATTAAGATTCATTTAAATCTCCATGAAACAAATTCGACATTGTTCCATTTCCTCACACAAGGGAAGAAAATTCTCTTTAATATGTCTATATTTATCAATGAGGAAATCCAGCCCTCAGCTCTCCTCTTCCCCGCAGGATTAAGAAACGTAACGGTGGCAGCTGGAAAAACACAGAACTATGAACAGAAGATAAGAATTAGACTTTTTAAATGTCTTCATCTCTAGTACTTTCCAGATCAGCAGAATGTTTCTTGTCATTGGTGTTGCTTACGTAGTATGATCAGCCAGAAGGCCTCTCTACTTTCTAAAACTACTCATTGTTGCCTAAAAGTCTATAACTGGAGATCCCATTTCTTTGTATTAAGGCATTAATTTGTGCTCAAATCACTTTAAATTGTTACAATAAAGAAAGGAGAAAATTATGTCTATAGCATCTGGTGTCCCTGGAGAAGTAGGGACACTGGCTAAAAGAATGGCTTAAAAAGACATTGGAGGCCGGGCATGCTGGCTCTTGCCTGTAATCCAGGCACTTTGGGAGACCACAGCAGGGGGGCTTGCTTGAACCCAGGAGTTCAAGACCAGCCTGGGCAACATGGTGAAACCTTGTCTCTACAGAAAAATTCAAAACTTAGCTGGGCATGGTAGTGTGCACCTGTAGTCCCAGGTACTCGAGAGGCTGAGGTGGGAGGACTCCTTGAGTCTGGAGGTGGAGGTTGTAGTGGGCCAAGATTGCACCATTGCACTCCAGCCTGGGCAACAGAGTGAGACCCTGTCTCAAGATAAATAATAAATGCATACGTAGACAATAAAAATCAACTTTATTCCGTCTGAATTTTACCTTGGGCTGTTCTGTAGAGTAACAATTCCTTCTGCCCTCACCCTGGTGAAAGGTGCTGAACAGCAAGGGTTAAAGAAGAAATGTGAGCGCTTAACATTTCTCTAGGTGTCTTTCTTGCAAATTGAAGATTAAACACAATTTTCACAATGGAGATCAGATTTACCCTTAGAGTGTCTTGGCTTCTGTGAAACTCTACTCCCAGCCAACTGCTGATGTTCATTCCTACCATTTTTAGCATCATTTTTCTTTCTTTATGTGCCATCGAGGAGCCATTGGGGGTTTGGGTTGCCTATCATTTGGCTCAGTTATGAAGCATGAAGTTAGTTATGAGGGCCTAGATCTCTGCCAGGTGCAGCCAGAAGAGCTACTTGGGATTCAGCACAGTCCCTAGGTGATGCTGATGACCCTGGGCTTGCATTGTTATTGTTAAGAGAAGCTTGGGGTCTGTAGAAATTGATTTTGGGAATTTCAGTGCAAACCTCCTTAACCACTGATTTGTATTTTGGGATGCAGGCTTCTGTGTTGGCTTGGTTTATATGGGGCTTGCCACTTTAAATTACTTTTTTTCTTTTTAATAGCACTTCTTTTGGAATGTGGGTATGGAGGGTGGAGAAGTATGGGAAATAATGAAGATGAATCAGTGATGGTTAAGACAAAAAAATTAGATGAGAATTTCAATATGAGACCAAGTAGTTTTGCAGAGACCCAACTTCTATGCTGCTTTTGAGGGCAAGTCAAATAGACATAAAGAGGATTCTTAGCCTTCTGCTGTCTGTGCCTATGAAATACTATTTAAAGATGTTGAAGAAATGTAGGAAGAAAACAATTTTGAATGTCACAGGAAAGAATGAATAAAAACCAAGACTTTATGAACCAAAGTAATCATTGCTACTGTAAGAAAATCAGTCGTGCATTACAAAGATCCTCTGTGATCCCAAGACAAAGACTTAACTGCTACTTCTACACATTAGACATTAATGATGAGGGACTCATAACTGTCCAAGAGGGCTAAACCAAAGATGATGATAAATGCCCAACATTTTTTTTTTTTTTGGAGACTGAGTCTCGCTCTGTCACCCAGGCTGGAGTGCAGTGGCCGGATCTCAGCTCACTGCAAGCTCCGCCTCCCAGGTTTATGCCATTCTCCTGCCTCAGCCTCCCGAGTAGCTGGGACTACAGGTGCCCGCCACCTCGCCCGGCTAGTTTTTTGTATTTTTTAGTAGAGACGGGGTTTCACCGTGTTACCCAGGATGGTCTCAATCTCCTGACCTCGTGATCTGCCCGTCTCGGCCTCCCAAAGTGCTGAGATTACAGGCTTGAGCCACTGTGCCCGGCCGATAAATGCCCAACATTAAAGGTGTATTATGTAGTACTAACAGTTTTATCTTTGGCTCCAAATGTGAGATGAGAATCTGCCTAGAAATCTAAAAACAGAATTAAAGGTAAAACAAAATTGTGAGTTTGGAAGAATTAAGGTTTTAAAAATGAATATAATCTCCCTCTTTTGCTTACTTGGCCAGCTTCAAGTACACAAGGGGTTTCTCCCTTCTTTCACTTAAATAATGCATTTAATTCCCTGATTGAATTTATTTGGAAGTAATACATTAATTTAGAGCAAGCGTCCTGAAGTCAGGTGGCCTATGTTCAAACTCTGCCATTGACCTTGGGTAAGTTAATTAACCTCTCCAAACTTCAACTTTCTCATTTGCCAAAAAAGCATGGCTGGCATATGGTAAATGCTCAATACATTTTAGGTATTATGACTATAGTAAATACTATTGTCCAGCTCATATTCCTTTTACCAATGTACCCATCCTTCAGCTGTTTTCAGTGTTGATGCTTAAAGATCATAGCTAATTGCTTTTTTTTTTTTTTGAAGACTTGCTCTTGTCAATAAAGAGGGATCTAGATGAGGAGATTGCAACCCACTCTGCCTTCTGCATGGAGCAGACTAGAGCTAGACTTTTCCCAAGATCCCATTCTTGCTTAACTACTACGTCCTTCCCTAATCTTCTTTCCCTCTCTTAGAAGTTATGTTTCTTCCCCTAAAAATCATTTTTTAAAATAAACCACATTCACTTGAATCTCTCTCAGGCTTCTAGTAACCTGACCTAAGACAAGAACCATATTTCTTTGATTTTAAGCCACACGTACTTTCACATTTTAACAAGTTTGAGGTCAGACTGTATCTTAAAATCACTGTAAGCGGCCGGGCGCGGTGGCTCAAGCCTGTAATCCCAGCACTTTGGGAGGCCGAGACGGGCGGATCACGAGGTCAGGAGATCGAGACCATCCTGGCTAACACGGTGAAACCCCGTCTCTACTAAAAATTACAAAAAACTAGCCGGGCGAGGTGGCGGGCGCCTGTAGTCCCAGCTACTCGGGAGGCTGAGGCAGGAGAATGGCGTGAACCCGGGAGGCGGAGCTTGCAGTGAGCCGAGATCCGGCCACAGCACTCCAGCCTGGGTGACAGAGCAAGACTCCGTCTCAAAAAAAAAAAAAAAATCACTGTAAGCTAGGGTAAAGTTTTCATTTTCTGCACATTGACATGAAAATGTGCAGAACGAGTGTCAAGTCTTTGAAGAAAATCCTGGGATAACGGTGGGACATGCTTTTGCTGCATGTCCAATATTCTTGGTGGCACAGAGGACCATGCTTTGTGGAGAAACAGCAATGACTCTGAGTTGCATAGTTGAAAAATTGAAGAGTCAGACTGAATGATTAAAAATACTAAAAATATTTTGGCCTATTTTGCTTTTACTTGCCTTTTAATATATGTAAAACAATATGTAATACATTTTATTGAAATCTAAAGAATCTTTCAAAATATAAAAAAATTGTAAGTGATGATTGTGACACAGTGCGGTGGGGACGGGATGATCTTGCAGTGAATGCTCTGGGTCTGTTGGATGTCCAGCCGGGGGGAAAAGCATCTCTCTGACACCATACCCCAAATCAACTGCAGATGGATTGTAGATTTAAAAGTGAAAGGTAAAATAATGAAGCTACGGAAACATAACATCGGAGACTATCTTCTTGAGCTTCGGTTGGGCACATATTTATTAAGCAGAACCACAAATGCTTTAATTATAAAGAAAAGAATAAATTGAACCATGTAAAAAGAGCATTTCTTCATTGAAACATTCCATTGAAAGAGTGGCAAAGTCAGTCACAAGGGGGGAGAAAATATTTACAACATGTATATCTAACAAAGAGTTATAGTCTGTGCAATAAAAACTCCTACAAACTGATAAGAGAAACATCCTAATAAAATAATGAGCAGAGGCATGGACAAACAAGGGTATAAAATGGTCAATAAACATAAAAAGTGCTTAACTTCATTAGTCATCAGAAAAATGCAAATTAAAACCACACTTGATAACACTGCATACCCATGAGAAGGCTAAAATCCAAACATATCAAGTTGTAAGCTGGTTTAGCTATTGGAACTGAAACTCTTGAATATTGCTGATGGGAATGTTAATTGAGCAATTACTTTGGAAAAATATTGAAAAATATTTTGGCAACATCTGAATATCTACTCTGATCCAGCAGTTCTCCTTCTAGGTTTGTACCCAGTGGAAATGTGTATAAATACTCATCCAAATAAAAGTATAAGAATGTTGATAGCAGCATTATTTGTAAAACCTTCAAAATATAAGCAGCCAAATGCCTATCAATAATGTGATGGATCATTATATTGTGTATATTCATATAATGGAATATTATACAGCAATGAGAATCAATATGTTCTAATAGCATGTAATAATGGGTGAGGATCATCAGTGTAATGTTCAACAAACAAAGCCAGACTGAAAAGAATACATAATTTACAGTTCTATTTATGTAAAATTCAAAAATAGGAAAAAAGTTTTTGTGGTGTTGGAAGCCAGGATAATGGTTACTTTTGGAGGCAGGTAGTATTGACAGCAGGCATACAAGTCTTCTAGGGTTCTGACAATGTTCTTGTTCTTAATCCAGGCTGTTTACCTGGGTGTGGAAATTCATCGAGCTTTATTGATGAGTTTCATACTTTTTATGTATGTGAAATGAAAGCATTGACATTGTTTAATTGGCAGCAGTATTCCCTCCTTTTCTAGCAGTATTTACATAATATGTCTTGTAATTGATGGCATCTTGGTTGAGGTAAGATATTTTCATCAGTGGTCAGGTAGTAATAGTTCCCTAACTCTGATCTGTCTCTTACTCTGTTTTCCAGTTCATCTCAAGTGCTCAGTGTGGCACCCCATAATCTCTTAACTTTTTCCTTAAGAGTAGAACTGATTCTTAGCTTGATATGTATTCACCTGGAACAAAAATTACCTTGCCTGGACTCCCTGCACCTAGGTATGGTCAATGTGATGGCATTTTGGCCTCTATCAGAGGAAAGGGTATGGGGTAGTGCGCAGGAGAGCGTTAGCTGCCTCAAGTTGCAAATCTTGCGGTTTTCTAAGAAGGACCTGTTTCATGACTGGCCCTTGGCTGATCCCTCAGAATTGAGTCCTTAGAATATTTTAACTGATGAGTGCTTTGTGTGAATCACATTATACCCATTTATCTGGGTAGTTTGTGCCAACAATATGATTTATGATGGATACCTGCTTTCCTTCTTGGGATCTGGGGCTCCAGAGACTGTGGTCAGTCATACAGAAACTACATGCCTGTGTGACTGACACCTGATAAAAGTCCTGGACTCGGCCGGGCGCGGTGGCTCAAGCCTGTAATCCCAGCACTTTGGGAGGCCGAGACGGGTGGATCACGAGGTCAGGAGATCGAGACCATCCTGGCGAACACGGTGAAACCCTGTCTCCACTAAAAAATACAAAAAACTAGCCGGGTGAGTTGGCGGGCACCTGTAATTCCAGTTACTCGGGAGGCTGAGGCAGGAGAATGGCATAAACTCGGGAGGCGGAGCTTGCAGTGAGCTGAGATCTGGCCACTGCACTCCAGCCCGGGCAACAGCGCTAGACTCCGTCTCAGAAAAAAAAAAAAAAAAAAGTCCTGGACTCAGACAAGCTTCCCTCTTAAACAAATCTGAACAGAATAGGTTCTCACAACTCGTTGCTGGGAGAAATAAGTGCTTCCTATGTGACTCCACTGGGAGAGACTCTTGGAAGTTTACCTTTGGTTTCCTCTGGACTTCACCCCATGTAATTTTCTCTTTGTTGAATTTGCTTTGTATCCTTTCACTGTAATAAACCGTAACTGGAACATAATGATTTCTGAGTCCTGTGAGTCCTTCTAGTGAATCACCATATGTACAAGTCTTGGGGAACCCTGGTACCGATGGTGTAATGTATTATGATTCAAAAAATATTCCTCTCCCTCAACTTTCATAGGAAGAGTATACGTTCCATGTGATTGATATTGAACTTGACCATGTGACTTTCTTTTGCCAGTGGCATGGGGGTAGAAGGGACTTTGTGCCAATTCAAAACTTATACCCTAAGAGGCATTGCACATTTTTGTTTGCCTTTCTGGGAGCATTTGAACTCTTCCATAGAAAAAACATGTTTCCAGAAGCGTTGATTCTATTAGCCTGGGCAACAGAGTGAAGACACATAAAGCAGACCTAAATCCAACTGCAGCATGGTGCCAAGCCTGGCCAGATCTGCAGCCTGAAGCAGAGATGCTCTGCTGAGGCCAGACTAGATCAGAGAGCCACAGTCACAAGAGTAATGTAATACAGCGTTACTGGGGAGGAGTTAACGGATATGGGCATTTCTAGAAACTTCATTAAAGAACTGTGGGTGTGTATCCTCTCTTTGTCTCCTTTGCTGTCTGGAAGGCCAGATTTGGTCCTAAAGCTCTAGCCAATTTTGTGGGTAGTGATGATGGAGGCCAGACCCTAGGGACAGCTGGAAGGCACGTGGAATCCGAATGACTCTGTGGAGCCACTGCTTCCATCTTGTTTAGACCACTTTTGGGTTAGATTCCCTGTCATATGCAGCTGCACTTAATCCTAACTAATACAGTCAGCACATCCTTATCCACCAACAGGCTCTTAGACTAGGAGACCTGAGAGACAAGACAAATTAGGAATGCTCAGGCAAACCACTTTTACTGTCTCTTGGAAGGTCCTGGGCGATTTTCTGAATATGAATCTGTTACCAGTTTTAGTATTTCCCCCATATTTCATGCCTAAGAATTTCCCACTCTGGAAGAATTTTTTTTTTAAGCTACTGCTAATCCTTGGGATAGTTTATCAATTTATTTAAAAAGAAGTTTTTCTTTTCTTGTCTCCAAGCTCTTTCAAATGAAACCTGAGTGAAAGCCAATATGTAAAGTAAACATGAGCCAAACTACTCTGAAAGAAGGATGGTGACAAAGTGTGCATCTTCTCTTTCTTTGCCCCAGAGGGGTCTCCTCCAAATGGCTCTGGCTCTGTGATACCCAGGACTGTAAGGGGTGTGGGTAGGGGTGGGATGGCAGGTTGAAATCCTATGCATTTTTGGAGAGGAAAACAAAGACCAAAAAGAAAAAAAAAAAATTCAAAGGGACTAGATTTGGGTTTATTTCCAAGAATCAGAGGTGTCCAATGATAAGGTGGTGTGCCTTGTGAGGAGGTGATGCTCCCATCGAGAAGTGGTGTCCCTTTCATCTCTGGATCCCACTCCTACTTCCCACCCCAGCCCAGGGCTTTGCTGAGAACACTTTATTGAATGTCACATTATTATTCTCTTCAGTGCACTCTGTCTTCCATCTGGGGTGGAAGGGAAACAGTGAGGCAGACAATTACATTGCTGATGTGGAATTTTTAGAGGAAAATTGAGGGAAATTATGGGGACTACCCAGCTGTGGTGAAAACTCCTCACTGTCTTCCCATTGGACCCATTGTTTTTGCGAACTGCAACTATTAAAAATGATTTAAAGTCATTTGCCAACTTTACCATGCTGTTAGATTCACTTGAATCTTACCTAGCTCTTAAAAAGGGTACAGGCAGTCAAAGCACGTTCACTCTCAAAATGGTATGAAATATGATGTCTACTATTTAGAAAGTTGAAATCTACTACACCATCAATGTCAATCTTCCCAACATTCCCTATTCTATTTGATCTTATTTTCTATCTTCTAGATTCTGTCTCTTGTATCACTTCTTTTTTTACCTTGTAATTTTTCCCACTAAAGGTAGCTCTGGGGTTTTGCTTGTTTAGTCCTCTCCTTCTAAATATAGAGGAAACCCCTTGAAGTTTTTATCTTTACCCTTTTATTTTTAAAGATGTTTACTCTTTATGTTCACTTTTACCTTCTTCCTTTTCAGATTCATCAAGAAAGACAGACATCTGAGATGTACGAATATCCTGTAAGACTGACCCAAATCCTGCTGGCTTGGTGAGCTCATCTCCCAGTTGCCTTAGTATCTTAGAGTAGTGAAGAGCTCCAGTGAAGATGAAGGTAAACAGTGAGGTGGTTGTACAGTAGCAACCACAAGCAGACGTTTAGCTAATTAATAAAAGGCAGTGTCTTCAAAGCTTGATGTCAACTTTGGGGACCTGGGTTTAAAAGGGGGTTGTTGTCTGGTTCACTTTGTATTCTCATTTCAGAGGTTGCTTCTCTGTACAATTAACACCAAGGAAATGGAGGGGAAAATATTTTTCTGCAGAAAATGCTCAGGAGACCTCCTAGTAGTTTAGATTATAGGAAAGGAAACGTCTTTAGTGTGACAAAAGCACAAATGGAGCCAGAGATAAGTCACTTTCAAGATGTGCATTTAAGAACTGGAATAATGAGTTACTTTGACTAGAGGCAAAATAATATCATTTTACTAGTTGTCTATCACGTTAGGTAACTCTCTTTGGGTCGGGGGAAGAACTTCTGAGATTCTAATTGGGTAGTTTTCTAAAAAACATGCTATATAAGGTTTTAGTGTTTGGTTTTTATATTTTAAAAATAACTCATCCTTGCTTTAAAAAAGTTTAAACAGAAGAATATTGCATTGTTTGGGGTAGGCTAGGCTATGCTGCCTGTGGTAGTCAGCCTCCAGGATGGCCCCCAGGAATCACAGCTCCTGCTATTCATGCCCTTGTGCATTTCCCATCCCCTTGAATGTGGGCTGGATTTAGTGACTTGTTTCTCATTAACAGAATAAGGAAGAAATGATGGGATGTCACTTATAATATTAGGTTATAAAAAGACTGTGGCTTCCATCTTGTTTCCTCTCTCTATGCCCCTCTCTCTTTTATCCTCTCGTCTCTCTCTCTCTGGGGAAGTAAGCTGCCTCATCATGAGCAACCCTACGGAGAGGTCATGGATGTTTTTAGCCAGCAGCTACCAAGGAGCCGACTTACGAACAGCCATGTGGGTAGGCTTAGAAGCAGATTCTCCAGCCCCAGTAGAGCCTTGAGATGCCTACTGCCTTGGTCAGTACTTTGATGGTAGCCTCATGAGGGTTTCTGAGCCAGAACTCCTCCTGGGTTCCTGACCTGTGAATAATACATATTTGTTGCTTCCAGCCGCTAAGCTTTGGGGGTGGGGGCTGGGGGAGTAATTTGTTGTGCTCCAATAGACAACTGCTACATTAATGAACTTCCATTTCTCAGTGCCTTTACATAATAATCCCCTCACACACACACATATGCACACTCACACATTTTTAGTTCAAGTTAGGCATTCCCCTGGGAAGCTATCTTCCATGGGTAACACTGATCCAGGCTGCTTCCTTTTTGTGGTAGGGAGATTGCTTGAAGGACTCACAACTTTAAGTATCCCAGAGATAAAGTGATGTATATCACTTCTGCTTACATGTCATGGGCTGAAACCAGTTATGTGACCCCCACCTAACTGTATGGGAAAATGGAAAATTTCAGAAGTATATGGACAATCAATGAGAATTAAAGGTTTGTGCTACATGTATGGCATAAAAAGGCTCAGACATTTTATACATAACTGAATTGTGCCCTTTCAGATACATACACTCATCATATAAACACATAAGCATATATATATGCATAAATAAGCACAGAGGCATGTCAAATACATATATCTATACACCAGATATATTTTTTAGTGTATAAATTAGATATACATATTTTATATGCCTCTATGCTTATATGATTATATTTAATATATAAATATATGATTATATATTATACATATGATATATACACGTGTAAAATAGAATTATGTCTCTACGTAGAGATCTATTTCATTGGTAATATCTGCTTGGAATTTCATGGTATGGAATGTGCTAGAATTCATTTTGTTGTTCCCTGTTAATGAAGCATAATTTAATCATTTCTGTGGCTACAAAAATGACTTATTAGCCTGATTTTCATCTGCTACTTCTCTAACTTGTCCATATGCCATCATGTGCATGTATTGGAACCAGTCCAAAGAGGGAAAAAAGTCTTGTCTCCACCAGCGCTTGCTTTATCCCATTCTTTCTGTCTGCTTAAACAAAGGGCATTATCGTGTTTGCTCCTTTTTTTCAGGGGCAATAAGAGATAAGCAGTAAGGAAGCTATTGAAGAATTAAACTTCACCAGCCATCATTCTGATAAAAATACAAAGGACAGAAGGAAACTAGCATTTATTAAGTGCAGAGTACTTAGGCACTGTGCTACACATTTGTATATTGATTTCACTAGAACCTCGTGGTATCACTATGAAATCTGTAATTATTATTTAACTCCCACAGTGAAATCTTCTTCATAGGCTTTAAGCACCTCCTTTTCTCCACCCCACCACATATACTCACTGTGTAAAATATATATATATATTTGGTAGAAAGCAGAGTTAACCAGGCTGTAATGACTGCTGCTTTTCTTAATAAAGATACTGTAAAGATCGGTGTGCCCTTTCCCGGAAGATACACCATACATATTTAAAAAGGAAAAAGAACATGCAATGTTTGCAGATTTCCTGGGAAGATTCTGTCTGAAAGTGTGCTAGCTTGCTTTCCAATGTTTCTATTAAAGAACAAAACAACAAATATATATATGTGTGTGTGTGTATGTTTGTGTATATGTGTGTATACACATATATACACATATATACATATACACACACACACACACACATATATATACACGTGTGTGTATATATATGTGTGTGTATATATATCCCAAATGAAGAGAGAGATGACTGACTGTCTCCATTGGTCTATTGTTTCCACTTGGGAATTCTATAAAAGGACGAGAACATCCTCTGCCTTTGAAGCAGTTGCCAGTTTATGTCTGTAGTTTCTGAGGGTTGTAGGCAAACTCCTGTGGGTCCTTCTCTCTGACCAAGTAAGCTGTTCCAGTTCAGAGGCATGGGACTGCTGGACAGCAAAATATTTCAACTTTGGCAGAGAGGTGGGAGCAGGGAGAATGATACCTGAATTTTTAATAGCATTTTCATGGATGGGGAATAGAGGGTGAGAAAACTCCCTTCACTGATCTCTGGCTTCTGGAGTTCTGCAACTTCCTTCTGTCTGCAATTCCAAGAAGTAAGGTGAGGCTTAGTCCATAGAGGCAGCCATTTCTAATCCTGGCAGGTACTAAGATAGTATTAGTATTTCAACTTTGCAGATGAATAAACAGAGGCTCAGAAAGATTAAGGACTTTGATCCCCAGCTCTGAATAACCATACAGGCCTTCAAGACATGTGCCTTCTTTACCGGTTTGGATTGAAGTAGGAGATCTCTTAAGGCCTCTTAACGTTTAAAATACGTTATTCTAAGCAGAGCTGTAGCCAAATTATAAACATCTAGAAGAACTCTCCTTCAATCATAATACCTTGAACATTTTCTCTGGATAGCCTAAAAATAAATTCTTACTCTACAGCCCTTTAGCTGGTGGAAAGGTTGGAGACCCCTGAAGAGAATACTCTGCTAAAGAATTTGACCTGCTTAAAGTAAAGGAAAATTTTAGCTATAGACAGTTATATTTTACCATGTTCCTACAAATGAACCAGTAGAGTGTGAAGTTTCTATTGGATAGATATTACAATGGGACTTGTTTTCTACGTATCTGTGGTTCTCGGACATTGTATGGAACCAGGAAAGAGAAACAGAAGCTGCTCTGAAAATCAGTGTTAAATGGAGGTATCCATGCCCAGATAGAAAAGCTATACAAATTAGATTACACTAATGAACAATTTTCCTTTTCTTGGTATTATATATTTCAAAATAGCTAGAAGAGAGATCTGGAAATGTCCCTAACACATAGAGGTAATACATGTTTGAGGTGACAGATGTCCTAAATACCCTGACTTGATTATTACCTTCTATGCATGTAACAAAGTATCATATATACCCTATAAATGTACACTAATATTATGTATAAATTAAAAAGTCAGGTTTTACATCGATACATAATATCACAACAGTAATTCCAGCACTTTGAGGGGCTGAAGTGGGAGGATCACTTGAGGCCAACAGTTTAAGACCAGCTTGGGCAACATAGCAAAAATCCATCTCTATAATTTTTTTTTTTTTAAATTAGCTGGATATGGTGGTGCATGCCTGTAGTCCCAGCTACTTGGGAGGCCAAAGCAGGAGGATCACTTAAACCTAGGATTTTGAGGCCCCAGTGAGCTATGATCATGCCATTGTACTCCTGCCTGGGCAACAGAGCAAGACCCTATCTCTAAAAAAATTCGCAGTGGCTCATGCCTGTAATCCCAGCACTTGGGGAGGCTGAGGCAGGTGGGTCACTTGAGGTCAGGAGTTCAAGACCAGCCTGGTCAACAGGGTGAAACCCCGTCTCTACTAAATATAAAAAATTATCCAGGCGTGGTGGCACATGCCTGTAATCCCAGCTACTCAGGAGGCTGAGGCAGGAGAATTGCATGATCCTGGGCAGCAGAGATTGCAGTGAGCCGAGATTGGGCCACTGCACTCTAGCCTGGGCGACAGAGCGAGACTCTGTCTCAAAAATAAATAAATAAAATAAAATACAAAAATCAGACTGAAGTATTGTAAAAATACCTTTAAAAATGAAGAAAAAAATTAGACTGTCCCTTCAAGAATTGTTTATCATTGGGAGATATGTATGTGTGTTCTAATAGTC
This sequence comes from Theropithecus gelada, assembly GCF_003255815.1. Lineage (NCBI taxonomy): Eukaryota > Metazoa > Chordata > Mammalia > Primates > Cercopithecidae > Theropithecus > Theropithecus gelada. The sequence continues at coordinate 106,965,638 of NC_037676.1, forward strand.
TACTTATTCAATAAATATTTACTGAGTGCCTACAATGTGTCAAACATTGATGTCATTGCTGGGAATAAAATAATGAGCAAAAAAAGATATCATGGAGGTTACCATCATGGAGCTGTTTCCTTCCAGAGAAAGAAGAGGGTTCAAAGCAATAATTACCATAAGTAATATGTCAGATGCAAAGGATTACTATGAAGAGAAAGCAGAAAGAGGCAAAAGTGAGTGTGGGGTGGAGGAGGTTTCAATTTTAAGTAGAAGAGTGAGGAGGGGATAGTTTGAGTGCTGAGCCTTTCAGACATCAGAGGAAGGAGTGTTCTAGGTAGGGGATTGCCAGGAAGGACAAGGATGCCAGAGGGGCTGGAGAAGAGTGAAACTGGGGAGAAAAGTGAGAGATGAGGCCAAGTAGGAACAGAGGGGCCAGGCATGTAGTCCTTTAGAGGATGTAATATGGACTGTAGCTTTTATTGAGTTGGCGGGGGGAACACTGTAGGGATTCCAGCATAGCAGTGATAAGGTCTGATTTTGTAGTAGAATCATTCTGGCATATATGTTGGAAATGAGCTAGGGAGGCCATTTGGAATTTCTTGCAGTAATCCAGGAGAAAAATGGTAGCTTGGATGAAGTTACAAGGAGGGGTAAGAAGTGGTTTGATTCTGGATGTATTTGCTGAACAATTGAATGGGATGTGAGAGACAGGGAGAGTCACAGATAACTTCTACATTTTTGGTCTGTGCAATTGGAAGCCTGGAGTTACTATTGAAGGGTAATCAGGAGTTCAGTTTTAAACATAAGTTTGAGATGTCAGCCAGCTATTTCAATGACAAAGCATGAGTCATTTATTGAGGAGAGGTATTTGATAGGAGAGGTCTAGACTGAAGAAAAAAGTTTGGGAATCGTAGACTGGTACTCAAGTCTTGAGATTGATGAGCTTACTTAAAAATGGATGTAGACAGAAAAAAGAGAAGATCTTCTGACTGAGGCTTGGGGCACTCCAAAGTTGAGAGGCTGGGAGATGAGTTAGAACCAGCAATGGCATGGAGAAGAAGTCAGTTGAGATGGGAGTAAAACCAAGGGGTGTGATGTCCTGGGAGCCAAGTAAAGAACCTGTTTTAAGGAGGTGGTGATGAACAGGATCAAGTAATGCTGATAGATCCAGTAAAATCAAGACTGAAAACCTGGCCATTGAATTTGGTAAAGTGGAGGTCCTCGATGGCCAGAGCAAGGGGAGTTCAGTGAAATGAGGAGTGGAAATCTAAAGTGGGTTCAAGAGATAATGGCACGGGATGAATAACAGACTTGGAAGAGGACCAGACATTACATTGTGCCCCACCAACCCGTGACACTAAAGGGTACCTGCCTCATAGGCCTTCTCTGCTCAGTGGAGGTCTCGTATAGATCTCCTAGTTTGAACAATTCTGACTTTGAGATTATTTTAGTGAAAGGAAGAGGATGGATTCTAATGTAATTCAGCTCCTCTTTGCAGAGTGGGGTGGAGATTTACACTGGGGAGAACTGAGGAACTTGTCTGTGTAGTCAGCTTGGGCTGCTATAACACAATACTTTAATTTGGGTGGCTTCGACAACTAACATTTATTTCCCATTGTTCTGGAAGTCTAAGAGTGCCAGCGTGGTTGGGTTCTTCGTGAGGGCCCTCTTCCTAGTTCACAGATGGCAGCTTTCTTGCTGTATCCTCACATGCAGAGAAAGAGAGAATCTTCCCCATGTCTCTTTTTATAAGGGCACTAATCCCATGAGAGCTCTACCCTCATGAATTATTTGCCAAAGGCCCTTCCAAGTATAATCACACTGGGGGTTAGGCCTTCAACATATGAATTTTTGGAACACACAAATATTCAGTTCATCACAGTGTCTGGGAGAAAATGGAGAGTGGATCTTGAGCAGCAGGGAAAGGTCAGGAGATGGTGCACTCCTATGAGGCAAAGTAGCACATGGGGTATTCTGCAATCAGGTTTTAGATTTAATTTGTTTCATTGTAATCTCACTATTTTCAATCCCTCAATAAAGTTTCTTCACATACAACACACACACACACACCCTTGTGTTTATGGTACGGTTAGGAATATACAGAGGGGTGGCTCTAAGTATTTTCTGGTTGACTCTATGCTAATAACAGGACATATTAAGGGAAGACTGTGGTATAAGAGTTGCAGGCAGCAACCTACAGAGGAGGGAATGAAATTGAACTGTGAGGGAAAACATGGAAATGCAGCTGTCAAGTAGATGTATAAGCATAAAACAAGTGGATCGCCTCTTAAATATACAGGAGAACAGTGGCAATGTCAAATGAATGCTAGCACTTTGGCACATATGATAGGGGGAGAAGCTATGAGGTGGGGAAGGTACCATTCAGGAAGCTTTGCTTCCCTCCCTCCAGCCTTGATTTTTAGGGCTGGCTGTCACTGACCTATCTTGCCATGGTAGCTCTACTCTATACTTCAGATTGAGCATCCTTAATCCAAAATTCCCAAATCTGAAATGCTCCAGTGAGCATCTCCTTAGAGTGCCATGTCAGTGCTCAAAATGTTTTGAATTTTTTGAACATTTAGATTTGGGCTTGACATGGGTTAGCTGTGTCCCCACCCACAGTCTCATATTGTATTGTAATCCCCATAATCCCCACATGTCAAGGGCAGGACCAGGTAGAGGTAATTGGATCAAGGGAGTGGTTTCACCCGTACTGTTCTCATGATAGTGAGTCTCATGGGATCTGATGGTTTTATAAGTGTCTGGCATTTCCCCTGCTTGCACTCTTCTCCTTCCTGCCACCTTGTGAAGGTGCCTTGCTTCCCCTTCCACCAGGGTTGTAAGTTTCCTGAGGCCTCCCCAGCCGTACTGAACTGTGAGTCAATTCAACCTCTTTCCTTTATAAATTACCCAGTCTCAGGCCGTCTTTTATAGTGGTATGAAAATGAACTAATACAGGATTGTCAGATCAGGGGTGCTCAACCTGTACTAGATATTGTTATTCCCACATTACAGGTGAGAAAGTTGAAGCAGAGTAAGATAAAGGGATTTGATCAGGTTCAAGGTTTTTGAATGTGTTAACAGTAGAGCCAGGTTCAGAATTGGCTTACTACTCTCAGTGTAAAGTACTGAGTGCTGTTGATGAAGAAATGAGTAAGATGCAGCTCTTCTCCTTTTCTCAACCTCGGCTTTCCTGTCTTATAGTTTAGAGCAGGGCTTATCAGCCTGGACACTCTTGACATCAGGGACTAGTTAATTCTTTTTGGGGGTGGCACCTTGCAGTGTATGATGTTTAGCAGCACCCCTAGCTTCTACTCACTAGAGGCCAGAAGCACCACTTGTGGCAAGCAAAAATGTCTCCAGATATTGCCAAATATCCCCTATGTGGGGAAAACATCTATGGTTGAGAACAGCAGTTTAGAGTCTCCATTCAGCTTGGACTGAGTTCGAGGCAGTCCCTCTGTCACAGTTTCCCAGCAAAGCTGAGTACAGGGGTATCCGGAGGCTCTCGATACATGCACTCTGTTTTGAGTCTCCTGGGGTCTGTGGGCTGGCCTAATTGTGGCACCTCCTACCCTGATGGGATCCCTGCACTGTCTGTTCCACGAGGACCTTTCCTTTGCTTGCCCCTGCCTCTAAGGAGGTTCCCTTGTATATATACTTAGCTTTTTACCTCTATTTCCTGTATCCCCTCAAGTGTCCAGAAAAGACAGCAAAGAACAGGTATAAGGTGACTTCTCTGATTCAGTGTCTATAAGCTAAATGCACAGCAAGTATATGTGACTGTTACACTGCAGAAGAAAATATTATACACCTGGATTTGATTGGATTTATCTCTGATCAGGATGAGCACGTAGAGAAGCTGATAGATATTTGTTGGTAGAAAAAAAAAAATTATCACCAGTCAGTCAAAAAGGATTTAATGAATACCGAATCTGAATTTGCTTAGCATGGTAGCTTTAACCCCAGATGTATCATTTCCATACAGAAATGAGGAGGCATTAATTTGGAATTCTATTTTAAGTATTATATATATTTTTAATCTGTCTGATTTTCCCAGCAACCCCTGGATATGCTTGGATTCCTCCAGAAAGCCTGGCTTGTTGCTTGGATTTTGTGTGTTTCAGTACATTCTATTGGAATGTTTTCTTTCAGACATTTATATCTGCCAAGTCCGTGACATTTCTCTCATGAAGCGTGCCTCCACGAGTCACCAAATGCTTATTGTTAAGCTGTAGCTTAATTTCTGCATTGACTAATTCTGCTTTATGCATAAAAGCCTGCTGGGCTTGTGCTCAGGGAGTGGACTCAGGAGTAGCTATTGGGAGGGCAGGGAGAGGTCTGGAGAGAGATTCTCAGACCTTTATCAGTTTGTTTTCCAATTTACATTCATCAGGACAATCTATTCTTAATTCAGGGCATGTTATGATTTAGCGAAAGAACCGCTTCTTACTCCTCCACTTGTGATTTATTAGTAAGTGGTGTCCTGGATGCTGGAAGAAGGCCTGGGATATCATTTGGTTGACAACGTTAAGCTCTTTGGAATCTTCTCCTATATTCTGTTTTCTGAAGTATTTCCTTATGGGAAGGTTTTCCTTATAGTCACCACTTAAATTATGCAGGATAGTTCTTGGTTTTATATATCATTAGAGAGTCATGAGCCTCTGATGCGAGTTTAAATACAGTAGCTCTAGATAATTTTCCCGTGCATGTTCTCATTTGGTCACATGAGGTTTTCAGGAACAGCCACTGTCCCAGCTTTGCCTAACAACCTCCTTCCTGGTCTGCTTGCCACTATACAGACTGATAATATGACCCACTTTCCCAGCCTCTCTTGAAACTAGATATTTCTGTGTGACCTAGGTCAGGCCAATGAGATGATAAAGGAGGTTTACTGGGTTTGGGGAGGTTCTGGGAAAGATTTTTCTTCTCATTGATGAAAAAAGCGTACAAGGATCGTGCTCTGTAACTTCCCTGACTACTCACCTGTTTCTTACTTCTGACTATGGCCATGTGAGATGGCTGATGCTGTGGCAGCCCTCTTGTGACCATGAGGGAAAGGTCTTTCCTCAAGAGAATTGCAGAGATCCCAATTCTGCATCTCTGCCAAGATGTAGAGATCTTGGCATAATAGAAAACCCAACTAAGAGGGGTTTAAATACTAAGAACATTTATTATTATTATTTTTAATGGTAGCTATTGCCAGTGGTGGTTCTATAACCTGCAGCTAAAAGTCGCAATAGCGACTAAAGCTCGATCACCAGCATTTACACACTTCCTGACAGAGCAAATGCTAAAGGTTCAGGCTTTTGACCTCAGCAGGGTCTTCTTTCTTTATGCCTAACTGTATATATAGTTTATAAAATTAAAGAAATACTTACAAAGTACTTCTACAACTGAACAATAAGATATACAGATAATAGGATACAAAGAGATATAATTTAATTTTGCTTAATTCTTAAGAATCTTTAAAATTTACCCAATCCAGCAAATAAAACAGTAAAAGCAAAAGAGTAGGTCCTGAGATGCAAGTGTCTATATAACATTTAAGTCTGGATTAAGGCAAAACAATGAAGAAGCTCTGAAATTCCATACTCTATGATTTAAATAACATAATAACAATTTAATTTTTCCCCCGCCCTTTAACTCTGGAGTCTCCCTTAGATCCTTCTCTACCTTGAAAGCAAGCTGTTAGTACTGTAGAGATCATTCTCTTATTACCTTCAAAAGAAACAACGTAAACAGGCAGCAGTTCCCCAGCAATCTGAGCCAGGTTCATCCACTTCCCTTTGGTTTTCTACATCAAGGCCAGCAGTATTTGAAGTAAAGCCTCTTCCTAACATTTGGAACATTTTTGAAGGGACTTGGTCTTTTGTTCACAACTCAACTTAATTTAAGGACAAATGTAAAGTTGGTAAAAGGTTCAGACATGTAGATGGCGTTTTGAATATAACTGTTTAAGATACAGGACCTTACAGGATTTGGAAACCAAAATTACATTTCGACTGACAGCTTGTATGCAGCAAGATTCATCTCAATGTAATTTTAAAGAGCTGAGAGCCCTAAGCTGTGGGAATCAGCCTTTGAAAGAAAAAGATGAGCTCAATATGCCATGGCTGTGCTACTAGAGCAACTACAAGATGTTCAAATATGCTAACTCTGAGCAGGGTAATGCACTGTGACATGTTCAGAGGAGGGATTGAATTCCACGAGACAAGAAAGCCAGTGATACAGGCTTTTATACAAGTTGATTAATAAACTTCTCAAAGGATTATACCACAATCAACTGCTTTCTCTGGAATAATGTACAAAAGGAGGTGAAAAACTTCTCAACTAATAGCTGGTAGCAGAATTCATTGCAGAGAGGGAGCTAGCTCTGATAGGCAAAGCCATCTAGGATGTCTCTCGGGGAAGATGGTGAGACTCCAAGGCTTGGGTGTCGACTGGTCCTGCAGATGCCCAGAAGAAAATGGCAAACTGCTCAGCATAAGAGGTATTTTAGGCTGGGTGTGGTGGCTGACGCCTGTAATCCCAGCACTTTGGGAGGTGGAGGCAGGTGGATCACCAGGTCAAGAGATTGAGACCATCCTGGCCAACATGGAGAAACCCCATGTCTACTAAAAATATAAAAATTAGCTGGGAATGGTGGCATGCGCCTGTAGTCCCAGCTTCTCCAGAGGCTGAGGCAGGAGAATTGCTTGAACCTGGGAGGCAGAGGTTGCAGTGAGCCGAGATCGTGCTACTGCACTCCAGCCTGGTGACAGAATGAGACTCCGTCTCAAAAAAGAAAAAAAAAAAGCATTTTATTTTTGGTCGTGTTGAAGGAGGGTGTGAAAGGAGAACTAGAAGTGGAGGACAGGTATAAAGACATGGTATGTGTGTTGGGTTCGGAGAGATCTATAGAGCAAGAGATAGTCCATGAAGCATTTGGGTGGTGCAGGGGCCGAGGACTTCCAAGCACACAAATGTCTTGTTCAGTTTGAAGTTCTTTGCCATATGAACTCTTCTTTGGTCTCCTTTCAAATCTCCAATATGATCTGATAAACACAAAAATTGCCTTTCGTGAGTGGATTTTCTTGTGGAATTTGAGGAAGGCACTGCATCTTACATCTGGACCTAGGTGTTGCAGGCCAAGATAGCACCCATGGGGTGCCAAGGTGTTTTGTAGAGAAGAGATGGGAGCCAGAGGTAAGCAGAACTTAAAGGCACTCTTCTCCCCCAGCCCCTTTTCATTGGAAATGCTTGGAAATCTAGGGGAGGATTTGAAGATTTGAGTAACACCACCTTGTTACTTGCAATATGACTAGTGAGGTCTGTGCTGGGCACAAAATTGGGCATCTTCACCTGGACTCTTCCGTGTGTCTGTGGCTGGGCTGGACACTCTGTTTACTTCTCCAGGAGCACCCTCCACCCTTTTCTGTCCTCTGTGGACCAGGCTTCTGGTGGTTTTGGCTCATGGAGGGGCGGGTGGGGGGTCCTATGTGGAGCTTTAGCAGGAGTTTAGAAGGAGGAAGAAAGAAGAAGGAGTTTAGAGGAAGAAGAAGTTTCTATTTCCTCTAACTTCTTTGCCGTGAGGTCCTTTTGGTTAAATGTGGCCTTATCTGCAGATCAATGCTTCCTTTAAGGGGACTGTCTTTCGTTTCAGGTTTTAATAACCATCCCCCTTCCTTCCTACCTTAGCCCCAGGTAGGGTGATCAGTTATCTTGGTTTGCTGGAACTAAGGTTATTCCCAGGACCTCGGACTTTGAGTTTTAAAACTGGGAAGTCAGCCAGGTGTAGTGGCTCACATCTATAATCCCAGCACTTTGGGAGGCTGAGGTGGGAGGATTGCTTCAGACTAGTAGTTCAAGACCTGCCTGGGCAAAAGAGTGAGACCCCCATCTCTACAAATTTTTTTCTTTTTAATAATAAGCTGGTCATGGTGGCATGTGCCTATAGTCCCAGCTACTCAGGAGGCTGAGGTGGGAGGATCACTTGAGCCTAGGAGTCCGAGGCTGCAGTGAGCTACGATTGTGCTGCTGCACTCCAGCCTCTGTGATAGAGTGAGACCCCGTCTCTAAAATATGTGAATAAATAAATAAATTAATTAACTGGAAGTCCCAGGCAAACTGGGATAAGTTGGTCATCCTAGCCCTAGGATGGTTAACAGCTCCACTTCAGGTTATCGAATGATCTCTTCTCTTTCCCCTGTACCTCAGCCCTACTTTGGTAAATAGTGCTTTTGCAAAAACAAACACACCCTCCTGGAATTATCATATTCAGATATGCTTACTCTTTCCTGCTGGGACTTTGCATGATGCTGTGAGTATCCATGAATATCCATGCCCATTTCCTCTCTGGACTTTCGTGTGGCCAAATAAGAGGGCTACACCAGAACATTCCCTGCATTTTCCCAGCTCCAGCATCAGACTAACATCTGACAATACCTGACTAAAGTGGTTGAAAAGAAAATCATGATCTTTAGCTATTAAAAATATTAAACTATCTACTTGCATCCTATTGTAATCTTCTAGGAATTCTGCCCAAACAATTCATGAAAGGTATTTTATTTCCACCTCTTGGCTGCACCTGGGGGAGGCTGAGATGCAGGTCAAGTGGTCCTGGCCCTGGAGAGGGTCATTTCTGGAGGAAAGGAGGTAGAGGTCAAACTATTATCATATTATTACAGTGCAACGTGCTACCTGTGGAATAAGATTAATACATAGTACCCTAGATGCCAAAGGAGGAGTTCCAACCAAGTTCAGGGGGATCACCGAAGGCTCCCTGGAAGAGGGGATACCTGAAATTTTTCCAGATGAGGATGGGCAGAGAACATGGAAAGGGCAGGCATCCTTCTTATAAGGACACCAGTCCTGTTGGATGAGGGCCGCACCCTTATAACTTCATTTGACACTGATCACCTCCTTACAGGTCCTTTCTCCAAATACCATCATATTGAGGGTAAGGGCTTCAATATATGAATTTTGAGGAGACATGATTCAGTCTATAATGTGACACATTTGGGGAATATGGTCATGGTTTACAAAGAGCTTTTGTATATGTTTTCTTGGCTTCTATCTTGGTGACTACCTGGTAAAGTTAGCCACGGCTTAAAATGACCCTCCTTTTATTTATTTTTATTCATTTTTTTGTGATGGAGTTTCACTCTTTTTGCCCAGACTGGAGTACAATGGCATGATCTTGGCTCAGTGCAACTTCTGTCTCCTGGGTTCAAGTGATTCTCCTGCCTCAGCCTCCTGAGTAGCTGGGATTACAGGTGTGCACCACCACACCCAGCTAATTTTGAATTTTTAATAGATACAGGGTTTCACCATGTTGGCCAGATGGGTCTTGAACTCCTTACCTCAGGTGATCTGCCCGCCTTGGCCTCCCAAAGTGCTGGGATTACAGGTGTGAGCCGCCGCGCCCAACCTGACCCTCCTTTTAAACCCAAGACCCATGTTCCTCCCAGACTTGCCTGTGGTTACATCAATAATAAGTGGCTGCAGTCAGCCGGGCATGGTGGCTCACGCCTGTAATCCCAGCACTTTGGGAGGCCGAGGTGGGTGGGTCACGAGGTCGGGAGATCGAGACCGTCCTGGATGACACAGTGAAACCCCATCTCTACTAAAAATACAAAGAATTAGCCAGGCATGGTGATGGGTGCCTGTAGTCCCAGCTACTTGGGAGGCTGAGGCAGGAGAATGGTGTGGAGGCAGGAGAATGGTGTGAACCCAGGAGGCGGAGCTTGCAGTGAGCCCAGATCGCGCCACTGCACTCCAGCCTGGTCGACAAAGTGAGACTCCATCTGAAAATAAATAAATAAAATAATAATAATAAATGGCAGCAATATCTTCTCACATGGGGTCCAGTACTCTCTGCCACACAGTCTGCTCTTTCTTAAGCTGCTTCTGTTAACAAAAAGCAAATGCGGGTGCAATATGTACTGTGTGTACAGATGAACACCTAGGCTGAGGTGAGCAATGCCAGCTCTTTTGTTCGTCTTGGAGCCAGTTTGTGGTGCGGATCTAAGGGTGGCTCTGTTAAATAAAAGCACATTGTGACACTTCAGGGGAGATTTCCTGTTACCAGTTAATTATCACTTACATTTGTCAGGAAGGGAAAAAGTGCCTCTCACATTTTATTTTAAAATATGAAAATCTTGGAGAAGTTCGAGGACAATTTGCTGTTCTTTCACTTCCACAGGCAGCTCCAGAGTCAGGCCTGAAATGTGGCAGAAGGGCTGTCAGTGGGACTCTGTAGTAAGGAGTCCTACAGTGGATGGCTGTAGGACTGGTGCTTTCACACTGAACAGAATGCAAATAATGCAGTGAGGGCCTGAGAAGGGAAGAGAGGGGATGGAAATGAAAGAGGACCTCAAAGCAATTCACTAGAGGGGATTTGTACCTAGAAGGGTTGCCAATGCTAAGTCAAGGAAGCCAGACACAAAAGACCACATTGTATGATTCCATTGACAGGAAATATCCAGAATAGGCAAATCCACAGAGACAGAAGACAGGTTAGTAGTTGCCAGGAGATGGAGGTTGGAGTGGGGGAGGATAAGAAGTCACTGCTTAATGGCTACAGGTTTCCTTCTAGGGTGATAAAACCTTCTGAAACTGGATAATGGTGATGGCTGCACAACATTGCAAACGTACTAGATGTCACGAATGGAAATTTTTTATGTTAAGAGTATTGCAGCAAAATTAAAACACGTGTGTGTGCACATGTGCATATATACATCATAGGTTCATAATACAAACTTCAATCTCTAAGGTACTTCCGACATACCTAATTAGTTGTCATCCAGATTGTAGCTAAATATATATTTTCACTAAGAAAAAATTTCCATTTCAAAAGTAAACTTCTTTCATTTTTAGGAAGCCCTAAATGTAGAAACTCATTATTAAAGTGAAATATGTATATATGAGAGAGAAAGAGAGAGAAGGATTGCCAGGTGATCAGGTTGAAAAGAGTATCAGGTATCTCAGGTATCAATATCACCTCATATTGATGTTTTTGCTGTAAGAAATGGTGCAGTTCTGGGCAAGAGGCAACAGTCTTGCAAGAATGGCTGTGTAATGCTATGCTCTAATCTGATGCAGGCTTGCTGCCTTTTCTTGAATACATGTTTTTTTGTTGTTAAAAGTCTTGTGTGGGATACAGAAATTATGCCTCAGAGTATTCCAGAATTTGGCTGTAGATTATTCAAAATCTCGCCTTAATGAGGCACAGCCATAGATTGGACAGAAATCTAAATAAAATTTTCACAATTTTCTATTCAATAATAATTCTATTTGATAATACTACTATGCCCATTTTTTTTTAAATGAGAAAATATGTTCCTTCTTGAAAAAATCCATGAGTAAAACCATATTTACCAGAAACATTATATATTTTATAATGGGTATGCAGTAAAATGTCTTCCAGTCGCAAAGCTCCCAAATGCTTTGATCTGATTTATAAAATACCACTCATTCACATTTCCTGAAACATGTCTATTGTATAAGCCCATATAGTAGACATTTCCCTTTCTGTACTGTAGCCCAAATAGCACATGCATAGTGTGCTATTAGGAGGATTAATAGTTCAGAAATTATTGTACATCGTGATGTAATTAACAGTGAACAGATCAATAGGAAAAAGTCACTGGCTCCGTGTGAGCAGAGCTGGGGGTCGTTTATGTGAGGAAAGGCCACAGCAGCTTCTCTTGACTTCTGACTCACTCAGGCCACGGTACCCCAGTGCCTCATCATCACGCACCAGCTTGCTTCTGTGCTTCTCACAGCTCCTCTGGAGTGTCATGAGTCATTAGGGCTCCATTCTACAGGGGTGTTGAAGAGCTTTGTGGTGACACACAAAAAAGATGTGAATTTTGTCCCTGGGAACTAGCAATGTTTTGTGTGTTCAAAGCCCTGCTTTTAGACTGTTCTCAGCATCAGAACATTTGAACAATGCCTTATCTTTTATCATCATTATAGCGGAAAAATACTAGCCTGAGGATGTGGGCTGTGAAAAGCTGTCTTTTCCAAATACTAAAGGTAGGCAGGCTCTGCCTACCTTTAGTATTTGGTGATGACGGTAGATGATTTCTGCAACCCATGCTCAGATCTGACTCAATGTGGGGAGAAACCAGAAATACCAGGACATCTCAGGAAAAATGTAAGAGCAGCGAGGGAGAAGCCAAGAGGAAAGGAAGCTTTGTTTCAGACCTGAGGAGAGGGAGATGTAACCAGGTTAAGACACAAAGGATGAAAAACATGCATCTTTTTTTCAGAAAGTAGTGAAGCCTGGGGAGAGGAGGACCCACACAAAGCTTCTATTCATTGAAGCTTTGAGACCTGTGATTTTCTCTACATGTGGGAGGGGCAGGCAGCTTGAGGTAAAGGAGACACGGAGAACACAGTGTGATGCTGAAACTTTCCCTCTCTCTCTCCTCCCTTCCAATGGATTTATTAGGCAGGCAGGCAAATCGGTGTGCAAACAATAGGTTTGCTGGAATAACAGCTGGGTAAGTGGCAAATTATGCAATTTTGCAGGCGCACACAGATCTGCAGTTGCGCAGAAGTGAAATTATATGAGGCGAAGGGCTCTACTATGCCAGCTCTGGGGCTGAGTGTTCAGTGCTGGGGAAGGGTTTTATTTGGAGCCTGTCTTACAGCCTGCAGTTCTGTGCTGCGCCATCCCAAGCATGGAGGTGGTGTTTACTCACTCGTGTGAAGGGGATGTTTTAACTCTCCATATTCCCCTCCAGTGTGCAGTATCGATTTTCTGCTGTAAGGAGACAGAAAACCTTTCTTCAAAGTATCTTTGGAGGCAGAGTTAGCTGTGGATCTGGCTTTGTGAGAAAAGGCCTGAATCCAGGGAACGCACAGTCTCTTTCTCAGTCTCAAATTGTGTTTGTATAATTTACTAGTCATAACAAGTTCATGTTTGACTGTTAGTTGTTCAAGAAAAATCCAACAGATTGAAGCTGTTTCATCACTTGATTAGTCTAAAGAAGTCTGGATAATTAGCCTGCTAATTAATACCTATGTCTATTGTGTGGTTTGAGCCAACATATTTTGAAGGTGGTGCCAGTTCAAAAATGTAGAAATAATTACTCTATAAAACTGGGCATAAAGCATCTTTTCATGGGATTTCACCTTGAATATGCAAATGCTTTCTTTTTTGAAATGTGATTTGCAAAAATGAGAAACATTTGAAAATTCTCCAATCTGGACCAGTTTTTTACAGGAGTTTATAGAAACCCTGATCCTGCCTTGCAGGCATAAAAGGCTTACTAGCAGCATCTTGTAAAAGAAAAAAAAAAATTAACAGAGCTATCCCTTGCTCTAAAAAATCCTCCGTATATAATATGCTGAATTTGTAGTCTTGATAAAGCAGATAATTAGTCTTTTATTATTTTGAAATTAAGTACCCAAGTTCATTGGCTCCCCGTTGTTTATCAAGTTAAGTATGGATTTCCTACCCTGGTTTCGAAAAGGACTTGAACACATACAACTCAACATCTATAGGTCCAATGTGAGATGGCAACTTACTTTTATTAGACGTAAATACTATAAAATACAGTCCTCAGACATAGGAGAAATTCCTGATCTTATTTCTCCCAGAGTGAGAGGAAAAGACAGGGTGTTTGAGGCAAAGAGGAACTGGTTTGTCAATGCACTGACTTATTTAAGATCTATTTCCTGAGAAGTAACCGGGGAAGTCTCATGCATGATATTCAAAATGAAAATCTGCCTTTATGAAGTTATTGGTGGCTTCTAGTACTAGAGGTTGAAGCCATAATATATTTTGGAGCTCACCTCTTTGTTTGGAAATAACCAACTTTGGTGGTACCTTTTAGTGATGTAGAAGCGATGCCAATTTGGATAGAAACCAAGAAGGGCTCTTGGTGGAAGGGAACTGGCACGTTTCCGTTTGAGGTTACACGTTCTATAACACATTTGATGGATTAAAGTGATCGTGATTGAAGACAGCTGTTTATAAATGAAGACCTCAAGAGGAAACTCACTTTAAGGAGAAGGGCAGTCTAGAGTGGTGGCCAGGGCCAGCAGCATCATTAGAAAAAGACACAGGATGTGGATGGCATGAGAACACCTCTTGGTAGACAATGGATTATGGTTTTGAGGCTCTGGCTGACAATGGTGTGCTATGAGAGATCGATTCCAGCCCTTCCCTGTACCCCAGGAGGTACTGCCACAGGAGCAGGTTCCTCGCCACCAGAGCATGACTGGGAGAGAGCAGAGGCTGCTCAGGATCACTGGAGTACCTGATTAAGAGCCTGTTTTCACGGAGACCCCATGATGCAGAGAATGGAGCATTTCAGAAGATAGGCACAATTTCCCAGCCCGCTGGAATTCCTGACTTATTCTGTGGCCTAGGAGTTGGGTAAGGGGTGCGGGTGTGTCTTTGTATTGAGGAAGGAAATACATAATTGAGATAAATGGAATTGGTTAATTTTAAAACAAAATTAAATGTGACCTAATCATGTGCTCCAAGAAACAGAATCTATGCATCTATCTATCCATCGATTGATCAATGGAGAGTTAAAGGAAATGAATTAGCTCACATGACTGTTGGGGCTAAGAAGTCCAAAATCTGTAGGGCAGGCTAGCAGACTGGAATGCAGGCGGGATTTCTATGTTACAGTTTTGAGGCAGAATTTCTTCTTCCCTGGGAAATCTCAGTTTTTGCTCTTATGGCCTTTAGTTGATTGGCTGAGGCCTACCTGCGTAATGAAGAGTGATCTGCTTTAATTAAATGTAACTGATTGTAAATGTTAACTATATCTAAAAAATGTTAATTATGTCTGCCTTCACAGTAACATCTAAACTAGTATTTAACCAAACAACTGGGCATCCAAAGCCCAGCCAATTTGACATAGAAAATTAACCATACTGCGTCCGGGCACGGTGGCTCACACCTGTAATCCCAGCATTTTGGGAGGCCAAGGCAGGTGGATCACCTGAGGTAGTTCAAGACCAGCCTGACCAACATGGAGAAACCCCGTCTCTACTCAAAATACAAAATTAGCCGGGTGTGGTGGCGCATGCCTGTAATCCCAGCTACTCGAGAGGCTGAGGCTGGAGAATCACTTGAACCTGGGAGGTGGAGGTTGTGGTGAGCTGAGATTGCACCATTGCACTCCAGCCTGGGCAACAAGAGTGAAACTCCATCTCAAAAAAAAAAAAAAAAAAAGAAAAAAAATTAACCATACTGGGGAGACAGGGCAGTCTGGTTATATAGTGTATAAGAACCTACAACTTAGTAATGGAATAATACGCTTATCACAAAATCTAGGGTACAAAGTAGTATGTAGTATGTGCCATAAAAGGGGTTCAAACAGGAGATATAGGGGTGCTAGAGGATTGGGAGTTCACCTACACCTCAGGTGACCATGACAAAGACATTTCAGATAGAAGGCCAGAACAGTTTCAGAGGAACTGTCTTAGGGGAAAGCATTGAATGGGAACAGCACAACATGAGCCAGATAGGGAAGCAGTAGAAGACCAGAAACATACTGCAAATTGGGAATTAAATGGAAGTGAGGGGAATTATTGAGGTTTCTGAGCACAGGAATGACATAAATGCACTGGTGCTGCTGATTGTGTATGGGACAAGTGGGTATGCAAGCATTTCTGAAGGTGGTAGTGAGAAACAAAAAAATAATTTGATTGATTGGCAGTAGAATAAGAACCTTTAGAAATCTGTCCCGAGTGACATACATTTCTTGTTGCACATTCTGTCTTCTGTGATCCTGTAACCCCTGAAAGATTGAAGCATGAGAAAGATACATGAATAGAGGGGTGTGTGTGTGTGATGGATATGAACAGGGTTGATTTGCATTTTTGAAGAGTGACATAGATACTCAGATGGAGTATCTATGAGAGGGAGCAGGAAGAGCAGTTCAGAATAGAAGTCAAAGATGAGAAATGTGGGAGTTCAGGTGAGGGAGAGCATTCACATGGGGGAGCCCAGAGAAGACAGTGCAGGAAGCTTCCTTTGATGTGGACCTGGAAGGATGAGGAAAACTTTAAAAGGTAGAAGATAGGGTGAGAGTATTTGAACAAAGACATGGTAAAATATGCATACAATGTGTTTTGGCCAAGACATTGGGTTTGTGGAGGGGAACCAGCAGGAGAATAGGTTTGGAAAGGTGTCCTAGAGATCAATGGCAGCAAGGAATGCATGTAATTTGATAAGCAATTGCAGGAGGTGAGGGGTGTCATTGAAGGTTTGGTTATTGAATAGGGTAGTAATGTTATTAGAATTGTGCTCCAGGAAGACTAATATAATAGAGGTGTTCTGGATAGCTTTGAGAGAGTGATGCAGGATAAATATTCAGAAAGTTAATAGCTATTATCAGCAAAGGGTAGAAATCAGGGCTGAAGCTGTGGCAATTGAATTGAGGGGTCATATTTTAGAGATACTATATAAGTGAAATCTATAGGATGTGACAATTAATTTGGGGTAGAGTGAATAGGAGTGGGAGGGATAAATGGAGATGTTAATATTTCCAGACAGCGTGACTGAAAGAGTAGGAATAATATTAACAGGACAGAAAATTCAGGAAGAGAAATGGTTATAATTTCATCTTTAGACATTTTCGATTAAATATGCTGGTGAGACGATCTGGAAAAATATTTTTAGAACCTAGTTGAAAACATGGTCTGGTAGTTAGGAAAGAGATCAGGATTAGAAATACATCAGTCATGCGTTGCCTAATGATGGAGATACATTGAAAAATGCATCATTAGGTGATTTTGTCATTGTGCAAACATCAGAGTGAACTTAACTAAACCTATATGGTACAGCCTACTATACACCTATGCTATATGGTATAACCTACTGTCAGAGGCATGTGAACCGGAGCAACTCCATCTTACATAGCAGCTGGGTAAAATGAGGCTGAAACCTACTAGGCTACATTCCCAGATGGTTAAGGCATTAGCTAAAGTAACAAGATGAGACAGGAGGTCAGCACAAAATACAGGTCATAAAGACCTTGCTGATAAAACAGGTTGCAGTAAAGGACAAAACCCACCAAAACCAAAATGGCCACAAGAGTGACCTCTGGTCGTCCTTACTGCTACACTCCCACCAGTGCCACGACAGTTTACGAATGCCATGGCAACACCAGGAAGTTACCTATGTGGTCTAAAAAGGGGAGGCATGAATAATGCACCCCTTGTTTAGCATATCATCAGGAAATAACCATAAAAATGGCCAATCAGCAGTCCTTGGGGGCTGCTCTGTTTATGGAGGAGCTATTATTTTATTCCTTTACTTGTTTTTTTTTTTTTTTGAGATGGAGTTTTGCTCTTGTTGCCCAGGCTGGAGTGCAATGACGTGATCTCGGCTCACTGCAACCACCTCCCAGGTTCAAGCTGTTCTCCTGCCTCAGCCTCCTGAGTAGCTGGGATTACAGGCATGTGTCACCATGCCTGGCTAATTTTGTATTTTTACTAGAGATGGGGTTTCACCATATTGGTCAGAGGGGTCTTGAACTCTTGACCTCCGGTGATCCCCCCGCCTTGGCCTCCCAAAGTGCTGGGATTACAGGTGTGAGCCACGGTGCCCAGCCACTTTTTTCTATTTTTAATTTTCAAAAACTTTAAAAAAGGTTTTAAACATTTCAGTTAAAAACTAGGACACAAAGCTATACATTATCCTAGGCCAACATAGGGATCATCAAGATGTCATTAGGTGATAGAAATTTCCAATTTCATTGTAATCTTATGGTACCACTGTGGTATATGCAGTTGTCCATCATTGACAAATGTCGTTATGCAGCACATGACTGGGGTGAACCTATGCCTGGAAGCATCAGCCTTTCACTTCATACTTACAAGGATGATGTGGTGTAGTGGTTAAAACTTTTGCTTTGGCTCCAGGTGGGTCCAGCCGAGCGATTTACAGACTCCATAAATGTTGGGGATATTACTCAGACTCTGTATGTCTCCGTTCCTTTATCCTTAACTGAAATAGTATGAAAAATTTTAAGTTAATATGCATGAAATATCTGTCTGGGCTGCTGTTGTTGTACCTGCTGGGATGGAAGGGAATTTTCTTCTCTGCTAAGATCTCATGGCTGTGGATATCAGGGCAGCCTTCCTCTCCTGGTCATCCAAAATCTCACTAAAACCTCCTTTTTCTCTGCCAGCATGAGTTGAGTCCACAGAGTGGTGAGAAAGGGTCATTCTAACTCTACTCCTCTGCCTGTGGGTCTTCTTTCTTCCCCTCTGTGTCTTGGGAGAAGAGGAGGTGACCGGAAGGCCAGATTTCACCCTTATTCCCAGGATGTATGCCTCTGGCTTAAGTCTACCCATGTAGACAGAAATAAAAACTTACCTTTATTGTTTCCCTTGGAAAGAGAAAAAATTGTCCTTAATTGAGAAATTCATTTGCACAGAGGTGATGTCTGAAGCTGCAGGGGTGGATGGCATTGCCACTGGAGAGGGGGTGGAGAGAAAAACATTTCAAACAGAACTTTGGAGGATATTATCATTTAGGAGTCATGGAGAAGAAAAACGTGCTATTGTTATCAGCAACAAGACAACATCATGATTACTAACAAGACCTTTTTATGTCTTTTGTTCACCACTGTATCCTCAGCATTCATTCATTCAATTAATATCTAAATATAAACCACTATAATATGCACTAAGCATATAGTAGTCAACAAATTAGGCAAAAATATTTCAGCTCTTATGGAGCTTAGACTATGGCAGACACTCAAAAAAATTGTTGAATGAATAACTAGTTGAACAAGAAACATGTCTGAGTGAATGGAACCTCTATTTAGTGCAAGCACTGCATTTTGCATTCTATATTGATGGGCACTAGGAAATCTTTGCAGAGGAATAAAGATAGGAGTTGATTACTTGGAGAATGGGTAGGACTTAAAGGAATAGAAAGAAGGGAAAATAGTCTAGGCAGAAAGACAGGTGGATACAATGAAAGGACAGAGAGGGGTATTTGCATAATGTCTTTAAGGAATAAAAAGCAGCTGGACCAGTTTTAGGGGAGCAGTAGAATGGCTATAGAGAAGTAGAGAAGCAGAGAGTAGAGACAATGAGGCCAAAATACTTGAATTCCTTTATTTTGCAAAACTTTATTTTTTATTTTTTTATTTTTAGAGATGGAGCCTCACTCTGTCGCCTAGGCTGGAGTGCAGTGGTATGTACGATCATAGCTCACTGCAGCCTCGAACTTCTGGGCTCAAGTGATCCTTCCAGTGAGGCTACTATTTTGAGTAAGGGCCTTCTTCCATCATTTCCAAGGTTGACAAACTTGACCATCCTAGAATTTTCTTGTCAGTAAGAAAAAATGTCCCAAGAGGGAGCTAGCACCTGTTAAGCTTCCACTAAATGCCGGACAATAGATGAGGAGCTGTACACATACATATGTAACCTATATTAATAGCTCTACAACACTCTGTGTAACATACATCATGTTTCTTTTTTTTTTTTTTCCTAAATCCGATTATATCTGGGTTGGTACAGGTCAGCCAGGATTGGTAAGAAATTCAATTTCAATTCTTCCTGGGGAGGACTAGGCCTCTTCCCTTCCCTTAGGAAAGCACCGTAACCTCAGGATTGACACAATACAGGAAAGAAACCCTGGGCTTTGATCCATTGTTAGTTATTAAGATGCTTATATTCTGTGCCTTCTCCGTTTGTCAGCTAGTGCCTGGGACATTTCCCAGCCCTCTCAGTCTCGAAGTGTTCAGTGTTAAATCCCCACCTGTGCATTAGGCACTTCTATTAGACCTTCTGTCATCTTTTGGTTATGAGCATTAGGGAGGACGAAAAGTCTTATGGCCTGGGGCCTCTTGTGGATGGTGAATGTCCATATTGACTCTTTCTCTGCAAGGGCCCCTACAGAGGCTCCTTGGGGGATAGCCCCCTTCTAGGTTAGACCGCCAAAGACCCCTTTGGCCAACCCCAGATTCTCTCTAACTAGACTTCTCATGTATAAATGAAGTACTGGTCTCTGCATCCTTCGACTCCAAGGAATATGAGTCTTGCCCCACAAATGATTCTTCTAAATACTCCTCATCTGGCGTAACAGAGGGAGGTAGGATCACCTCCTTTCCCTCTGCCATGGAAGGGTGACTCAAAGAGAAGGGAAATGACTCAATCCAAAGCCACTCTCACTGCCTGCCCCTACAAAGCCTCAGTGAATGTCTTACCATCTTGTAGTCGTATGTCACTTAACAATGGGGATATATTCTGACAAATGCATTGTTAGGCAATTTCATCATTGTGCGAACATCATAGAGTGTACTTACACAAAGCTGGATGGTAGCCTACTACATGTCTAGGCTATATGGCATAACTGAGGCTCCAGACCTGTACTCCTAGGCTGTAAACTTGTACAGCATGTTACTGTACTGAATAGGCCATTGTAACACAATACTAGACATTTGTACAGCTAAATATGGAAAAGGTACAGTAAAAGTGTGGTATTATAAGGCTGGACATGGTGGCTCATGCCTGTAATCCCAGCACTTTGGGAGGCCGAGGCGGGTGGATCACTTGAGATTAGGAGTTTGAGACCTGCCTGGCCAACGTGGTGAAACCCTGTCTCTCCTAAAAATGCAAAAAGTTAGTTGGGCGTGATGGCGGGTGCCTGTAATCCCAGCTACTCAGGAGGCTGAGGCAGGAAAATTGCTTGAACCAGGGAGGTGGAGGTTGCAGGAAGCCGAGATCATGCCACTGCACTCCAGCCTAGGCGACAGAGTAAGACTCTGTCTCAAAAAACAAAAACAAAAGTGTGGTATTATAATCTTATGGGACTGCCCTTGGATATATAGTTTGTCATTGACCAAAGCATCATTATGTGGCTCATGACTGTATATAGCCTGGAGCTGGGAGCCTGGCTTTCTCTCTCTGACCAAGGACTCTCTTTACTCTCTGGTCATGCCATCTTGTGAGCTCTATTTTGGGTTCCATAGGCTTTCCCGGATCTTCACTCAGTCTCCCTAAGTAGTAGCATGATGGTGCTTTGGCAATGGCCTGTCTATTGCTGCTCTTTCTCAGCACTTTTTTTTTTTTGAGATGGAGTCTTGCTTTGTCTGCTGGGCTGCAGTGCGATGGCACGATCTCGGCTCACTGTAAGCTCTGCCTCCCGGGTTCCCGCCATTCTCCTGCCTCAGCCTTCCGAGTAGCTGGGACTACAGGCGCCTGCCACCTCGCCTGCCTAAGTGTTTTGTATTTTTAGTAGAGACGGGGTTTCACCGTGTTAGGCAGAATGATCTCAATCTCCTGACCTCGTGATCCACCCACCTCGGCCTCCCAAAGTGCTGGGATTACAGGCGTGAGCCACTGTGCCTGACCTTTCTCAACATTTTAATAGCTTGGAAGCCTGATTTAAGGTCATCCCTCATTTTACTTATGAGGATTTTCTCTTGCTGATGCTCTTTAAAATCAGCTGACTCAGTGGACTTTCCTAATCCTAAAAGTGATTAGTAAATGACTCAGAATACCAAAAGAAGAACATTCAGTATAGAGGCAGAAGATTCAGTCACAGTCTGAAGCCGATGCTAATTTGGGTTAATTTTGCATTGACTTGGGTCAGATGAGGGTGTTCTGTGCATTAACCAGGCACTGGGACATAAGGCTGTTTCCAGGAGTCATTGTCATTCAATCTACATTTGGAATCCATAAGCTTTCAGTGAAATATGGCCTTTTTTACCAGGCTCTATGTAACCTTACATTTATCCAACCCTATTATTGGACTGATAGCTAATGTGTTTGGTCATAGTAAAAAGACAAAGATTTGGCCAGGCGCAGTGGCTCTCACGCCTATAATCCCAGCACGAGGTCAAGGCATTAAGACCATCCTGGCCAACATGGTGAAACCCCATCTGTACTAAAAATACAAAAAATAGCTGGGCATGGTGGTGGGCACCTGTCATCCCAGCTACTTGGGAATCTGAGGCAGGAGAATCGCTTGAACCTGGGAGGTGGAGGTTGCAGTGAGCTGAGATCGTGCCACTGCACTGCAGCCTGGGCGACAGAGCGAGACTCTGTCTCAAAACAAAACAAAAAAAGACAAAGATTTATACCACAAACACGTATTCTCAAAAATCTAGAGCAGTGGTGACAAGACGGTAACAAGAAGGGACAGACTTTGTTAAATTTCTGTTGTTGTTTCATTGCTTATCTTTTAGACCTGTGTAAGATATCCTAACTAAAGCCCTCATAACCAACTAGTGTGGTAGAAAGAATACAGTCTTTGGAATGGGGCAGATTTGATTTTGAATAGAGCCCACCAATACCATCTATGTCATCTAGGACAAGATTTTACTCTCTCCAAGCCTTTGTCCTCTCAGTAGTAAAGTGAGGATAATAATACCTATCTCGCCCAGCTGTTGAAATGCCTACCACATAGGAGAGACTCGTGGACATGATGGATTAGCCTATTTAACATCCATTCCAAACTCCTTGTGGTGTATACCCTCACTGCAGAGGTTGGAAAGCTAAAAAGGCCATTTATCAGCTTCTCTTGCAGCTCAAGTTCTGGATGTGTGTTAGGTTCCATCAATTGCATGGACTCAAATAAGACCTGAATATGGGACAGAGTTAAGGAGAGAGAGCTATTGGCAGAGAGTAAAATGCCTGTTATGCAGACATAGTCTATGGCAGAGGCACTGTGATTCTGCTGTCAACAGCTTCGTAAGGGAGTGGCTTCCTGCAGCAGTGGCCATTTCCTGATGGTGGCAAAGGTAGTGTGATTCTGGGGGCTGAGGGTTGTTCCTGGATGTTTAGTGGGGACATTGCTGCTCCAACTCTTCCAGCAATTTTGTAAGCCATCTAATACCTGGTATAAATATTTTTATGCTTAAACTAGTGATAGTATTAATAATTTCTATCTAAAACTGTAACTGAAACGGAGTAAGCTATAGCTAGTCCTCCCCCTCATTATACCTACATATTTGTTGACATTATACACAATTCTAGGAAATGCAACAAGGAATAGGGCACAGTCCTTGTCCTTGAGGAGCTTATTGGTTTGTGGAAGAAACATTTGTAAGTAGATGTATTTTTAAATGGTCTAAGCACCATATGTTATCACAGTGCTTTGAGAGTCGAAGGATGAGGTAAATAACAATGGCTTTATCAGCTAGGAAAGGCTTCAGAGAGATAGATGACGTTTTATAGAATCAAGAAGACTGGGTAAGAGATCATTAGATTGAAAAAACGGAGGAGTGAAATAAGAGAAGGACATTTATAATTAAGGGCTCAGCATTTGTAAAGGGGCAGAGATGTGAAAATGCTTCTGTGCTCAGAGAAGTGTGAGAAGCTTGGTGTGGCTGGGGTGTAGTATAGTGGGAGTAGGATGGGGGGAGATGGGTTTGGAGAGTCATGGTACGACCAGATTGTGTAGAACCATATGTACCTAATTAGAGAATTTGAATTTTATCATCCAGTGAGAGGGAGCCAGCAGGAATTTTGAAGCAAAGGAATGAAAAGAAACCTTTTTGTTGTTGCTGTTCATGATGGATACTCAGGCATTAGTGTGGAGAATAAATTGGAGGTTGGAGGATCTTTACAGTTAAGTAGTAACCTGTTAAAAAAATAGTAAGTGAGAAATGAGGGTGGCAGTAGTGATGAATTTGGAATATATTTAAAAAATAAAAATGTATAGGACTGGAGACCAGTTGGATTGGAAGGAGAGGAAAAAGAATATAATGAGGTTTCTTGCCAGAATATAGGTTTCACTGGAGTAAGAACTTTGTTTATAGATTTATCTTTAGTACTGAGAATAGCTAGCACGTCGATAATCGCCAAATAATTCTTAAGTGAATGGGGTAAATGGTGATACTGTGAGCTCTATTATCTTGAATAATGATGTTATTCTTGAATGTCTGCAGGGCCCAAATTCATTGTGTAAGTCTGATGCTTCCGAGAAAGAACTAGGCTGAAGGTATAAACTTAGAAGTCATCAGCATAGAGACAGAAGTTAAAGCATAGACAGAGTGTCCCAGGGAGAATATGTCAAATGAGGAGAGAATGAATGGTAAATTTCTGGAGCCCACCAGACCTTAAAAATTTGGCAGAGTAGAGGGAGTTTGTGAAGAACATTGAGATGCAAGGGCCAGCAAGGGACACTATCTGGGAGAGAGTGGTGTGTTACAAAGGAAGGCCAGGAGAAACTTGTAGGTGTACAGCGTCAACTCTGTAGCATGAGCAAATGGGATAAAGACTTAAAATAGGCCATTGGATGTTTAAATTAGGAGGTCTTTAATCACTTTTGCTAATCCTGTTTTAACAGAGTGATAGAGATAGGAGTCAGATTGCAACACGTTTGGCACTGAATAGAAGGTAAAAAATTAGAGATAATAAGTGTAGACTTCTATTTCAAGAAGTTTAGAGGCAAAGAGAAGGAGGCAAAAAAGCAGTAACCACAGAGAGCCAGACTCTCCTGTTTAGAAGTGGATAGAAATCTACCCCAAATAGCTTAAGAATATAAAAAAGTGATTGGCTTACTTAACCAAAATACGTGTAGGGCAGGGATGCAGCTGGCCTTAGGAATGGCATAGCCATCTCTTGGTCTCTTAGCTCAGTTTTTCTCTATATTATAGTTTTATTCTCTTGGCAAATTTCTCCAGGAGGAATAGGCTACCGGCAACTTTAGCCTCCCACTGTTACTTTACAATTAAAGAGAAAACAAACTTCCTCATCCCAGCTCCTGCTGGAAAATCCCAGGGAAGAATTTTAATTGGTCTCATTTGGGTCATATGACCATTCATTGAACCAATTACTATGGCCAAGGTCTTGATCATTGGCTAAACCTGCTTACTCCTAAACCAATCATTGTGATTTAGGCTGCTGTGCTTCTATAAGAAGATGGCAGCCCCCATATGGAACACATGTTGGAGGGAAGAAGAGGTAAGGAGTAAGGAGAAAGAAGCGGGATGTATCAAACATGACCATAGGGAGAATAACTATGAACAGAACACCTACTCCAAATTTTCTCAACTATAAGAAAGAGAAAACAGCACACTAGGTTAAATGCTAAATAAAATGAGGGAAAACTAAGGCAGAAAAATACAGATTTGTTTTTCTAAAAGGATGAGGGTCATTTCGTCCGTCTGTCTTTTCTTGAGACAGAGTTTCGCTCTTGTTGCCCAGGCTGGAGTGCAATGGCGTGATCTCAGCTCACTGCAACCTCCGCCTCCTGGGTTCAAGCAATTCTCCTGCCTCAGCCTCCCAGGTAGCTGGGATTACCGGCATGTACCACCATGCCTGGCAAATTTTGTATTTTTGGTAGAGACGGGGTTTCTCCATGTTGGTCAGGCTGGTCGCAAACTCCCGACCTCAGGAGATCTGCCCACCTCAGCCTTCCAAAGTGCTTTGATTACAGGCATGAGCCACCATGCCTGGCCTGGTTGAGGGTCATTTTTCTAGAGAGTGACCTGAACAGGTGATTTATCTCTCCCTTAGATTCTGAAAGTCCTCAAAAACCACTCTAAGAAACATACAATACAAGCAAAAACATTGTAATTACTGTGTAAATTCAGCGAGTCTCCACATTTGCTGGTTAAAAGGAGAAGTCTAGTGGAGAAGATGATATTAAAGGTACAGGAAAGGGAGAAGGTAACAAGTTCTAGAAGGTGGCATAGAAAGTAGATGTGGCCTTTCTTGGAGAAGAGAGTCATCTTCTCTCTCAGAAAAATACAAAGGAGGTATACGTAGATGTTGATACAGCTTGCTAAGGCGTTATAAATATGTTTAGAGTGGAAGGAATAGAGTAGGAAATACTTTGTACTTCGCATAGCCTTTATCTGTGAAGCAAATGGCACAGACTGGCTTTAATGAAGGGATGGTGTGGATGGAGTTAGGAATTTAAAGAGACCAGTGGAAATATCGAACTCGATGATGGAGAGTGTGAACAAGAACAGCCTGGGGATAAAGGATTTTTGAGCAGTGTGATGAATCTTTGATGATAAACCTGAATCACTTAGGGGAAATGGGATGTTAACTAAACAATCATAAAAGCTCCCATTTTGTAACTCTTCTGTAAGTTGAGCGCCATGCTAAGCATTTCACTTGTACCCCATCATTCAGCTAGCTCAACTGTCTGTGAATGGGTAGTGTCATCTTCCTTTACAGATGAAACTAAAACCAAAAGAGGGTCTTGCTCAAGTTCATGCACTTAGAAAGTAGCAGAGATGAGGTCTAGTTTTAGGCCTCTTTGATCTGAGAATCAGAGCTCTTACCTTCACAGAACACTTTTCCCCTGGTGTCCACTCTGACATGTTCTGGTCCTGCCTCTAGTAAGATGATGCTGTCAGCAGGCTTCTAATGAACAATTTCATTTTTTCAGGTGCTCAGGCTGTCTCCTAGCTGCTTTGCTTACCACATGCTCAAGGGGGATATCAGGGGGCAGGGAAAGCTCAGATCCCAAGGTTACAGCTTTTTACAGCTTCTCCTGGGCCGACTTGTACAGCGAACATTTGCATCCCAGCACTGACCATACCAGCATCATGACCTTGGGCACAACACTCGAGTTTTCTGGGAATGATGGTGAGGTCATCAGATGGTGAGCAGCAGAAATGAACCAAATGGGCTGGGTGTGTTGGCTCACGCCTGTAATCTGAGCACTTTGGGAGGCCGAGGCGGGTGGATCACCAGAGGTCAGGAGTTCGAGAGCAGCCCGGCTAACATAGCAAAACTCTATCTCTACTAAAAATACAAAACGTAGCCAGGTGCGGTGGCGCACACCCGTGCTGCTCAGGAGGCTGAGGTGGGAGAATCGCTTGAAACCAGGAGGTGGAGTTTGCAGTGAGCCCAGATCATGCCACTGCACTCCAGCTTGGGTGACAGGGCGAGACTCCTTCTCAAAAAAAAAACAAAAACAAAAACAAATGAACAGAGCCAGATGGTACAGTTATGAACCAAATGAACAGAGCCAGATGGTATAGTTGAAGGTACATGAGATTTAGAGTAGAGAACCCAAATTAGAAAGGGATCTGCCACTTTTCAGCTCGTTTTGGGCAAGTTATTTAAACTCTGTGTACATCCTTTGGTTTTTTTTCCCCCTTCACTTTTTAATATGGTGCTGATATATGCTCCTGGCAGGAATGTGTTAAAAATAAGAGATATTTTAAATAGAGCATCAGAAGAGTGCCTAGCATACAGTAGGTGCTCAAATCTTAGTTCTTACATTATTAAGTTACTTGTTACTAGGTGGATGCAGGAGGGCCATTTGTCTTTACAAAGAATTAGCCAGTGGATTTGTGCTTTTATACCTTTTCTCCTAGTCATATAGACCAACATTACCAAGTAGGGGTTAATTTTGCTTCCCAGGGGACATTTGGTGATATTTGGAGGCATTTTTTTTTTTTTTTTTTTTTTGAGAAAGGGTCTCACTCTGTTGCCCAGGCTGCTGTACAGTGGCCTGATTTTGGCTCACTGCAACCTCTGCTTCTGGGTTTGTGTGATTCTCCCACCTCAGCCTCCCGAGTAGCTGGAACTACAGGCACGCACCATCATGTCTGGCTAACTTTTGTATTTTTTGGTAGAGATGGGGTTTCACCATGTTGGCCAGGCTGGTTTCGAACTCCTGACCTCAAGTGATCTGCCCGCCTCAGCCTCCCAAAGTGCTGAGATTACAAGCATGAGCCACCGCTCCTAGCCTGGAGACAGTTTTGGTTGTGACCAGCTGGAGGGGTACTACTGGAAACTAGTGGGTTTGAGGACAAGGACGGCATGAAGCTTCCTAAATGCACAGGGCAGCTCCCCACAATAAAGAGTTTTCTGGCCGTAGTACCGAAGCTGAGAAATCGTGCTGTAAAAGAAAACACTGCTGAAATGGAGCTGGCAAGGAGAAACGGTGCGGGGTGAGATGGAGACGATTTTTTCCCATTTTGATAGGTAACCCAGGTTCATCAAGTAGAGCTTAGAAAAGGCTCTCTCAGTGGAATGCAAGCAGATCGGGTAAACCAGAAGAATGAGTGGCCTCAAGAATACTGCTGCCTCCTTCCTTCCTCACCACATTTGATGAAGGACAGTGACGTGTGTCTGGCAGCTAGCTGCTATTTACCTCTTTGTTAGGGAACATTGCCTGAGGACTCTGGTCAACGTTGCCCGGTGTGTAATCAAGACTGTGACCACTTTTTCTGAACTAAAAATTGATGATGAGTCAAGTATGAATTTATAGGGATGAGGGGACAGGGCTTTTGACATTCAGACAAGCCTGGAGTTACCAGGTTATATCATTGGAAGACAGAAGACAGGAAGGAGCTGTAGGCATGAAGCTGTGAGATCCAGGCACAAATCTCAGCTCCTGTAATTACTGGCTGCCTGATCCTAAGACGTCCCTAACCTTCTCTAAGCCTCAGTTTCTTCATTTGTAAGATTTCATTAGTGAGACTGAACCTCAAGTGGTTAATGTGAGGTTTAATGACATGATGCATTTGAAAGTGCTTTGAAAATTGGTAGGTCCAGTCAGCAAACGCATGTTTTAATGAACAATAATAGTGACATATACAAGGTGTGAATATAAAATAATAAGATTGGGCCCGGCACGGTGGCTCACGCCTGTAATCCCAGCACTTTGGGAGGCCGAGGTAGGTGGATCACCTGAGGTCAGGAGTTTGAGACCAGCCTGACCAATATGGTGAAACCCCATCTCTACTAAATACAAACATTTAGCCGGGTGTGTTGCTGCATGCCTGTAATCTCAGCTACTTGGGAGGCTGAGGCAGGAGAATCACTTGAACCCAGGAGATGGAGGTCGCAGTGAGCCGAGATTGTGTCACTGCACTCCAGCCTGGGCAACAAGAGTGAAACTCTGTCTCAATAATAATAATAATAATAATAATATGATAGTTTCTATATTAAAGATACATATTACTGAGTTGGAATTTAGGGACTGCACCAGACATAGGCTTCTTAAGAGAAGGGCCTTTCACTGCTTTGTTCACTTCCTGGCATTTATGCCAAAGAAAAACTACATAGACAAGGTTGTAGTTCTGAGAGAAGATTTTTGTTCTTTCTCTTTTTTTTTAACTTTCTTATTTTGCCAGTGTAAATCATATGCAAGGCAGCCCAGCTTTTGAATTAACTGGCTCTCAGAATATAGAGAAAAAGTGAAATGTGTAGTTGAAATTATTAAATGGTAGTTGGCAATTCTGATTAGATGTATTTTGGGCCAGTTTCAATAAACAGAAAGTTCTGTCTTTCATAAACATAAAATTTGAAAAACAGCCCCCTGCTCCCAACAGAATGTTCCTGGGTTTTTGTTTGTATGGTTTTTGTGTCTTATCTCAGGGTGGAAAACTTTTGGCAAGGCCTTGTGATTCATTCATGGCTTGTTTCTTGGAATGAAAGTCTTTTTAGAAATGTAAATTTCTTCTGGGGCATGATTGACTGCACTCTCTGTCAGGCTAAGTTTTACTATTTTTACACAGTAGACATACGATAAATATTTTTTGAAGGAATAGAAGAGGAGGAAGATGTAAGATGATGCATGTAAGTGATTATCAGAGTGCCTGGCTCACAGTAGTTGCTCAATAAAAGAGAGTTGCTTGGATTTGTAAATGAAGAGGTACTGTGAGTAAGAATATTTTTTAAAGTGTGCTGTGAATTCTGAAGAAGACATGAGAAAAGTATTCTGAGGGTTCCTATGAATGCCTTTGCTTTCTTGGTAAAAGGGACAGCCGTTGATGGAATTGCCTCTACTCTCCTTTTTCTTATGTTGAATAAGAATATGATGCCCAAAATTGTGGCATAAACTGACAGAGATGAGGCCCAAAGCCACGTGTCAAGAATGGCTGAATGGAAAGCTCAAAGGAGCTTTTGGTCCTGGCAGCATATTGGAGCCAGCATATTAGCCCTGACTTGTGATTATGTAAGCAAAAATAAAACCCCTCTTTGGATAAGCCACTAGGTGTTGGAGTCATCATTATTTACAGCCAGACCTAATCCTAAGGATGCAGCCCATGTTAGACTCAGCACCACATCTGTACACCACCTCCTACCACTGACAGGGTGGCACCCTGAATGAAAGAGCAAAGACATTCCTCTATGTCTCCTTTATACTTGCTTTCAGTTTTGTTTTTTTTAGCAAGTCTTGAGTTATATTTTTACTGACATTACATGTAGGTTTACCATTTCTTGAACTTACTTTCATCCTGTATTCACCAGTGACCACTCATCAGTATAATATATTTAAGAGGAAGGCAATGTCCATACCCAGGTTTCAGGCCCCCCTCAGTTGAGATGTTTGTCAGTGCCCCTGAGGGCCACATCAGTTCACAACCAGAACGCCATGTAGGCACTGAGGAAGCAGGTGGAGAACGTCAGCTCTGCCTGCAAGTGCAGAGATGATCTAGTCTAAGGGTTCCCTGGAGATACATCATAAATGTCTCAAGGAAGGTGGGTGAGTGGGATGCTGGGAAGGACAGGATACATCCTCTCTTTTCCCTCTCTCTCCTCCGTTAGAATTTCCCCATATTGATTTGAGTTGTATGATGTACCTTTGAAAAAAGGGTTCTATAACTAGAAAACTGATTTACAGATCAGTCAGATGAACACCATGGAGGTTAATCTAACAAGTATTTGTTGAGAATCCACTATCTACACAACATCGTGACGGGCAGGTCTGCACACTGCACAAACCCCAGGATTCACTTCCCCACACCACGGTGGAAATGCTGCCTGGGAGCTGTGCAAAGAGGTAGCCCAAACTGCCACAGAGATGGGTACAAGAGTGTTCTTAGCTTAAGGCCCTTACGATTGTGTGTAAGGAAGGAATGGAAAAGACCTCAGACACACTGCAGCAGTTGTGTAAGGTGGTGCAAGAAAAATAGAAATCAATTTTGCATAATGGAAGTTTAAAGAGATGATAGGTTTAAAAAGGGGAGGTATCAGAAATGGCTTCGTACTGGAAGTAGTATTTAATATGGACCTCGCATCTAGAGAACTGTGTGTGGATTAGTCTAGACTGGTGAAAGTGAGATCAGTCTTTACTGAGTGTAGGCATAGGTTCTATTTCATTTAAACCTCATGTGAAGCAAGGTTTATCATCCCCATTTCACAGATGAGGAAACTAAAAGAAGTAGAATTTGCCCAAGGCCTTATAGCTAACACAGGAGTGGGGGACACAGGATTCAAAACCAAATTTAGTTGCTGACAAGGTCTGTGCTCTTTCTAGGTTCATGCTGGAATAACTTCAGGCAGAGGAGAAAGAAACTATCCACCATGTGAGAAGGAAACGATTCTGTAACTGCCCAAGGGGTTCACCTTGCCCGCTGCCTGGACAGAGCCTATTCATCAGGACAGGGGAATTGCAATACAGAAAGAGTAACTCATGCAGAGCCAGCTGTGTGGGAGACTGGAGTTTTGTTATTACTCAAATCAGTCTCCCCATGCATTCGGGAAGCGGAGTGTTTTTTTTTTTTTTGTTTGTTTGTTTTTTTAAAATGGAGTCTCTCTCTGTCGCCAGGCTGGAGTGCAGTGGCACGATCGTGGCTCAATGCAACTTCCAACTCCCTGGTTCAAGCGATTCTCCTGCCTCAGCCTCCTGAGTAGCTGGGATTACAGGCATGCGCCACCACGCCCAGCTAATTTTTGTATTTTTAGTAGAGACAGAGTTTCACCACGTTGGCCAGGATGGTCTCCTGACCTCATGATCTGTCTGCCTTGGCCTCCCTAAGTGCTGGGATTACAGGTGTGAGCCACCATGCCCAGCCTTGGGGAGCAGAGTTTTTAAGGATAACTTGATGGGTGTGGGGAAGCCAGTGAGCCAGGAGTGCTGATTGGTCCGGGATAAAATCATAGGGAGTCGAAGCTGTCTTCCTGAGTGTTCCTGAGTCGGGGGGAGGGCACAAGATCAGATGAGCCAGTTTATTGATCTGGGTGGTGCCAGCTGATCTATCAAGTGCAGGGGCTGCAAAATATCTCAAGCACTGCTCTTAGGAGCAGTTTAGGGAGGGTCAGAATCCTGTAGCCTCCAGCTGCATGACCCCTAACCCATAATTTCTAATCTTGTAGCTAATATTGGTCCTACAAAGGCAATCTAGTCTCTAGGCAAGAAGGAGGTCTGCTTTGAGAAAGGGCTGTTACTGCCTTTGTTTAAACTATAAACTATAAACTGTTTCTCCCAAAGTTAGTTTAGCCTATGCCCAGGAATGAACAAGGACAGCTGGAGGTTAGAAGCGAGATGGAGCTGGTTCAGTTAGATCTCTTTCACTGTCTCAGTCATAATTTTTGCAAAGGGGGTTTCAATCCTCTAACTATCTGTAACTTATCTAACGCTTAATGACTTATCTAATGCTCATGGCAACCCCAGAAAATCAGTGACATGATCCTCACTTTACAGAGAACCCTGTGCCAAGTTCCACCAGTCGTGGTAATGGTGCAGCTTTGGTTTGTCTTGATTTTAGGATCATTCACCTTCCTGTCATGCAAACGGTCACATGAATCAGGAAAGAATGGTAACCTCTGTGTGTGTGTGTGTGTGTGTGTGTGTGTGTGTGTGTGTGCGCGCGCGCGCGCATGTGTATATGTAGTATCTGTGTGTTTAGGACACTAGATTCTGTTACAAGAATGGTGGGAAGTTGGGAAGTTGACTCTAGCACAGAATGCCAAGTTGAGTTGTGTGAGAAGCTGAAAACTTCAGTGACCCCCTTCTCCTATCTGACTTGTTTTCTGTCAACCATGGGCTTTCTGACAGGCGTGGTCTTCTCTCTGGAAAGCAGATCCTGAAGCAGTGGCTTGTGTTCTGGTATTTATTTTGGGAAGTAATCCCAGAGAACAGGAGTGGGGCAGGGAAGAGTGAAACGGAGAAGGAGGGGGAACCCTACAGAAGTGTGGTCTTGAGTCAGTCACTGCTGTGAGAAGCTGGGACTCAACTTCCCTGGTCCTTTTGAGGAGCCATGGGGAACGTACTTCAGCATTGTCTGGCTAAGGACCGAGGAAGGGACATTGTCTACCAGTCCCTAGCCCCCGAGGGTTAACTCCCTCACACTTGTAGGTCGTGCATGTGCAAATGCTGGGCTGGACCCTGCAGAGTCCTTCCCATGTGTCAGAAACTCATGGTGCAACCGAGGTGTGATGGTGATTGCAGCAGCCAGGGCTGGAGTGAAAGGTGGACTCAGAGGGTTTGAGGTTGGGGCAAGAGGTGTCTGTCAGGAGACTGTCAGAAGGCACAGGAATGTCAGAAGGCACCTGGAGCAAGATTCTGAAGCAAAATTCAACCATCACAGACAGGATGTTGTTTCTTGTCTGATCAATTTACAATCTCTAAATATGAGATTTCTTATAAATGGAATAATGCAATATGTGGCCTTTGTGTCTGGCTTCTTTCGCTTAGCAATGTTTTCAAGGTTAGAAAACAAATGTTGAAAGGAGTGTTTTTGTGGCACCATCAAGCTATTTGGTCTTGCTTGGTGTTATAACACGGTCCCTGGAGGTGTCACTGCTTGCAGAACAGCGGCCCCTGGTGGACTCGAGGTGAAGTCCACCAGCCCAATGGCACAAACATTTGCCAAGCCACTATCTGAGTGAAGAAATGGAGGTATGAGAGTTCTTTTACAAGGCCAGGGGAATTTCAAAAAAATAAAATCTAGTTTGTGCCTACTACTGAAGCTTTTCTAAAACAAAATTGTATGGGGAAAACATGTCAAACAGGTGTTAGCAATTGTTGGTCATCATGCTCTGTATAATAAGAATCTGTAAGTTTGAGATAAGTATATGGGGCATTTGCATTGCTTGAGATTACTCCAGCGGGATTTGATGGTCCCGCTTTGCTAGCCCCAGTGAAATAGGAAGTGCATTTGGAGAAATCTATATTTAATGTTAAATACCCATACATTAAGCTTAAATACAGCTGTGCTATTACTTTGGCTATTAGTAGCAATCAAGTGTTTAAGCCCTGAAAATTTTCCCATCGAAATTCAAGTCTACAGCAAACAAGATAATGAAGAAGCATATTCTTATGTTAATAAGGCTATATTAGATCTTGTCCTCCCTGCAGGGAAACACCTTAAATAGATCTTTGGACAAATATGTGCTCCCATTGTTTGGTTCCTTCACTACTTCAATTTCAGCATTTCCCTGGCCACATTTTCTCCTCCTGACATAAAATTGAACCAAGTACAGTAGAAGAGAGTCACCTAAAAAGAGATTTTGCAGAGAGCAGGTGAGAAGTTCACATCTACTAATCCGAACAAGAGCCCTTTGGGATATGCTTCAATGGCTCTGTGCACTTCTTTTCAGCAACCAGTACACTGGTGATTACTTTAATTATATAATATGTCTGGGTTCTTCCTTCATGAGGTTTGTACATATACCCTGAAATATACATATGTATGTCTTCCATGAGTATATCTGTATATCTGACCTGCTAGTAGAGCTAAATGTAAAAATAGACTGTGTTTCCAGAGCCTAGGAGAGTGCCTTGCACATAGTAGGTGCTCAGTAAATATTTTTGGATTGATTGTCTAAATGAAAAGTGTTCTGAAGACATGATTTCTAGTTCTGACTCTGTGGCTTGTGTTTTGGCCTAGACAAGTAAGTTCTTGTGAAAATCAGATGAGAGAATGTGCTTTAATATAGTAGTTTAAAATAGCAAATTTACATAATGCAGCTTATTAAAACCAATGGTCACAATTGGTCTTCTGCAATGTTCAGTTTGGGTCAATTTAATTAATTGAGGGCCTATTGCATGCAAGATATAGGTGTAGATGTTGCTTAGGAGTCCCAGAAAAGTTAGACACAGCCCCTGTTCCAAAAGAGATGAAAATATGTTGATAAAAGGACAGGAAAATAAGATAAATATGAAAAGAAGAATATCTGGTGAATAATTAAAAATACTTAATCACTGGTATGACCGAGGCAATTAACTATGAGAATGAACATCTGCAGTAGAACTGAATATCCCAGTAGAGGTGACATGGACTTTATAATAATGTCTTTACCTGACAAGAAGTGAATAAGGAGCAAAGTAATAGTGCTACTCAAGCTTTCTCATGGAAGTGTATATAACAGCAGATAAGTTAAAAAAATATTTTCTGTGGTCTGAGCCTGTGTGGCCCCAAATGGCACACCATGATTTTGAAATTACTTTGAAGTTCTGGGCTTTATTCGAAACATCATGAACATTTTGCATTCTGTACCATAATGCACCCCATTACCTTGGATTATAATATAAAAATAACACCCTCTACTCCACTAAAAATCTGAATATAATTGACACTCCAGGAAGCCCCACTGAACTTACTTAGGTATACTTGGTTGTTGACCTAAAAGGAAGAAGCTGAGGCAAAATTAATATAGAGAGTTTATTTGGGCCAAAGTCGAGGGCTGCAGCCTGGGATACACTTCCAAGTTGCCTTGGTGGGTGCTCCACAGAACAAAATAGAGGCTCAAATTTTTAAAGAAAAAAGGATGAATCAGGAGCAGGGGTTGGGGGTGGGGCAGGGGGCGGGGGGGGCAGGGGGCAGGGGCGATTGCAAAAGTTGTTTGTCAGGAATTCTCATTGGTTTACAGAAATAACATTTGCTACCAGAAAGGAGTCTGGATCCAGACCCCAAGAGAGGTTCTTGGATCTTGAACAAGAAAGAATTCTGGGTGAATCTATAAAGTGGAAGAAAGTTTATTAAGACAGTAAAGGAATAAATGAATGGCTACTCCATAGGCAGAGCATCCCCAAGGGCTACTGCCTGTCCATTTTTATGGTTATTTCTTGATTATACGCTAAACAAGGGGCGGTCTGTTCATGCCTCCCCTTTTTAGACCATATAGGGTAATTTTCTGATGGTGCCATGGCATTTATAAACTGTCATGGTGCTGGTGGGAGTGTAACAGTGAGGACACCAGAGGTCACTCTCATCTCCATCTTGGTTTTGGTTTTGGTAAGTTTTAGCCAACTTCTTTACTGCAACCTGTTTTATCAGCAAGGTCTTCATGATCTATATCTTGTCCTGACGTCCCATCTCATCCCGTGACTAAGAATACTTTAACCTTCTGGGAATACAGCCCAGTAGGTCTCAGTAGGTCTCAGCCTTATTTTACACAGCCCCTATTCAAGATGGAGTCACTCTGGTTCAAAAGCTTCTGACACATTGATTAGTGATTGGCTATACATTGTTGAAGTACAGGGTGTATGCATTTTATGGCTACTTGGCATCAGTTAGTCTACAGCCTGCATTGCAAGTGGCTTCAAGACACAATTATTTTCATTTTTAATTTTTGTGGGTACATAGTAGGTGTATATATTTATGGGATACATGAAATATTTTGATACAGGCATACAATGCGTAATAATTATATCAGGATAAATGGGGTATGTATCAGCTCAAGGGTGAGTGAGGTGTGCCTTGTGTTACATTTCAAATGCCTTTCTGGGCTTGATAATGTAAAGGGGCTCACATTCCTCAAATAAAAAGTATTTTTCTTCTCATGGTCATGCTTCCTGGCACTGCAGAGGGTGTATTGCAGCTGAAAGCTGAAGACCCTGTGAGAGAATCACAGGGTCAGATCATTCAATCAGAAGTAGACATTTGCTCTGAGGGATCTACTTCTCTTTTGGGTCTGCACCCTCCACGTGTCAGGGACAGCACATCTCCTTCATTTTATTTATCTATTCCAAGCCTAGAAGATGTGCCATTCTGTCATTCACTGTGAAATTTTGGGATAAAATTCTTAGTTTTCCTGTTTCTAGACTAGTTCTCAAGCTTCCTGGATGACTTATCAGGGCTCTGTAAGGGCAGACAGGGTCCGAGATTAGCTTCACACTCTACCCTCCCACCCCCTACTGCTTCTCTGAGGACTCTGGTGATGTTCTGGGGACTAAATTCAATTGTGTTTTCTCAAACTCATCTGACATTTGTTACAGGAAAGGGGTCCAGATCAGACCCCAAGAGAGGGTTCTTGGATCTTGCACAAGGAAGAATTCAGGATGAGTCCATGGAGTCAAGTAAAAGCAAACTTACTAAGAAAGTAAAGGAACAAAAGAATGGCTACTCCATAGGCAGAGCAGCCCCGACGGCTGCTGGTTGCCCATTTTTATGGGTTTTTAAAAAATTATATACTAAACCAGATGAATCCCCTTTTTAGACCATATAGGGTAACTTCCTGATGTTGCCATGGCATTTGTAAACTGTCGTGGCGCTGATGGGCATGTAGCAGTGAGGACGACCAGAAGTCACTCTAGTGGCCATCTTGGTTTTGGCCAGCTTCTTTACTGCAACCTGTTTTACCAGCAAGGTCTTTATGGACCTGTATTTTGTGCTGACCTCCTATCTCATCCTGTGACTTAGAATGCCTTAACCATCTGGGAATGCAGCCCAGTAGGTCTCAGCCTTATTTTACCCAGCTCCTATTCAAGATAGAGTTGCTCTGGTTGAAACACCTCTGACACTGTCAGCATTGGGATGTAGGGGACTACTTCCTTCAACTAAACACAAAACCTTTCTGGGACTTTTGTGAGAATGCACATTAGTTTTCTTCTAGTTTCTGCTGTCACCATTGCTGAATTTTCAGTGTGGGTGACCTCCCTCTTTACTGTTTATCTCCGGGCAAACAAATCCTGCCTTACTTTCAGTGACTACTAATATAATATAGATGCT
Organism: Theropithecus gelada; assembly: GCF_003255815.1. NCBI lineage: Eukaryota > Metazoa > Chordata > Mammalia > Primates > Cercopithecidae > Theropithecus > Theropithecus gelada. Next base: position 107,003,194 of record NC_037676.1, read on the forward strand.
AAATGTAAGCCTTCATAGATAATGCCCTCAGCCCTAACCCTGTCTGATCTCCAATGCCATAATCCATCAGCATAGAAGACATTCCACTTGGATATCTTCCCATCACTCAGCCCCAACAAGTCCTAAATATAAGTCATGGTCGTTTTCTTTCCCAAACCCCCTCATCTCATGATTTGCCCATTTCTGCCAGTGTTACCACCTTCCATCCTCCCAGTCATTCGGGCTCAAAACCTTGGTATCATCTTTCCCTCGTCCTTCTTACTGGTACCTTATATCCACCCAGTTGCCAGGACTTATTGGTTGAATTATTACCAGTCATTTAAATTTGATGGAATTAGCAGCAATATTTTACTTTGTACTAATCTCTGTGCCTTTCCTTCTTTCCGCCCATACTCTGCCCCCATCCCCTGTCAGTCTAAGGCCAAGAACACTGCCTGAAGGGGAGTAGGGATTTCAGTGCAGGAATGTAAAGATAAGAATTAGCTTTCTTTTGACTTCCAAACTATGCTCTTGAGAATCAAAATGGAGAGTGCCAGCGCAGGCAGGGCTTAGTGTTTATGCAGCAATGAAGCTTAGAAAGAGAGTTAAAGGAGAGAGTTAAAGTGTAAAGGCCACCTGGAGAGTGACCCAGAGGCTATTTTGAGGAAGGATGTGAAAGGCTTGGAAGGTGGAAAATGCCAAGGAGCCACTGGGAGCTGACCCCTTCCCTACCATGCATCCTGCCAGCCAGCAGAGCCCCTCATAGCTCAGGGAGGAGGGTGGTCCATCCAGCACTTAATCTCCTCTGTGAATTGTCCCACGGGGTTCCTATTCTAACTGCCCTGCTTGTTAGTCCTTCTAGAAAGGGAGGAGGTGGGACATTCTTAACCTAGCAAGTAGTTAAGGTTCTTAACAAGTGGAAGAAAGAACCCCAACATCTGGACTTGGGTGGGACTCTTTTTACCAATCCCTCTGCAGCTGGTAATTGCCAGATCATCATCAAGGAGGGCTGATAGACTGGGAAAAAAATGCTGCACACATACAACCATCTGTTCTTGACAAAATCAACAAAAACAAGCAATGGGAAAGGAATTCCTATTCAATAAATGGTGCTGGGATAACTGATTAGCCATATGCAGAAGATAGAAACTGGACCCTTTCCTTATACCATATACCAAAATCAACTTAAGGTGGATTAAAGACTTGAATGTAAAATCTGAAACTATAAAAGCCCTGGAAGACAACCTAGGAAATACTATTTTGGACATAGAACTTGGCAGAGATTTCATGATGAAGACATCGAAAGCAATTGTAACAAAAACAAAAATTGACAAATAGGACCTAATTAAACTAAAGAGCATCTGCATAGCCAAAGGAACTATCAATAGAGTAAACAGACAACCCACAGAATGGGAGAAAACATTTGCAAACTATGCATTTGACAAAGGTCTAATATCAAGAATCTGTAAGGAGCTTAAGTTTATAAGCAAAAAAGAAAAAAAAAACCATTAAAAAGTAAGCAAAAGTCATCAACAAACACTTTGAAAAAGAAGATAATACGTGTGGCCATAATCATGAAAAGTAGCTCAGCATCACTGATCATTAGAAAAATGCAAATTAAAACCACGAAGAGATACCATCTCATACCAGTGAGAATGGCTATTATTAAAAAGTTAAAAAATAACAGATCCTGGTGAGGTTATAGAGAAAAGGGAACACATGCACTGCTGGTGGGAGTGTAAATTAGTTCAGCCGCTGTGGAAAGCAGTTTGGTAATTTCTCAAAGAACTTAAAACCAAGTTACCATTTGACCCAGCAATTCTGTTGTTGGAGATATACCCCAAGAAATAGAAATCATTCTGCCATAAAGACACATGCACATGTATGTTCATTGCAGCACTATTCACAATAGCAAAGACATGGAATCAACCTAAGTGCTCATCAATGGTAGACTGGATAAAGAAAATGTGGTGTATGTGCACCATAAAATACTATGCAGGCATCAAAAAAGGAATGAGCTCATGCCCTTTGGAACAACATGGATGGCACTAGAGGCCATTATCCTCAACAAAATAACACAGGAACAGAAAACAAAATATTGAATGTCCCCTCTTATAAGTGGGAGCTAAATATTGAGTACATATGAACAAAAAGAAGGAAATAACAGACACCAGGGTCTACTGGAGGGTAGAGGGTGAAAGGAGGGTAAGGATTGAAAAACTACCTATCGGACACAATGTTTTTTAACCTGGGTGATAAAATGATCTGTACACCAAATCCCTGTGACATGCAGTTTACCTATGTAGCAAACCTGCAGGTGTATCCTTGGACCTAAAATAAAAGTTAAATAAAAAGGCTGATGGGAAAGTGAAATTGAACTTCTTTCTTTTTCTCAGAGATTTGCATTGTCTGGAGGAGATTTGGAGATACTAGTCTTCCCCTGAGCAGTCCAAAGGTCTGGCTTCCTAAAATATAGTGAAAAAAAGGATAAGATGTAAAAAAACTATTAAGGAGTTGCTTTTATTCAGGCTTTATTCGACATTAGAGAAAATATTCATTAATCAGGACCATCTCAAAGAAACAGAAAACCTAGAGTTCTATTGAGGTACATAAACAAGGAGTCCCAAGGAAACATGGACAGAAAGTGAGTCTTTGTAAATATAAAGAGTGTGTGTGTGTGTGTGTGTGTGTGTGTGTATGTGTCTCATGTTACCCAGGCTAGTCTCGAACTCTTGGGATCAAGCAATCCTCCTGCGTCGGCCTCCCTAAGTGCTGGGACAGGCGTGTGTGTGTGTGTGTGTGTGTGTGTGTGTGCGTGTGTCTTGTTATGTTACCCAGGCTAGTCTCAAACTCTTGGGATCAAGCAATCCTCCTGCCTCGGCCTCCCTAAGTGCTGGGACAGGCGTGTGTGTGTGTGTGTGTGTGTCTCGTTATGTTACCCAGGCTAGTCTCGAACTCTTGGGATCAAGCAGTCCTCCTGCCTCAGCCTCCCTAAGTGCTGGGACAGGTGTGAGCCACTGCGCCCTGCCTAGCAAGCAAATCTTATCTGAGTCACAAGCAACGTATGGAAGGGCAAGATGGTGCTTTGCGATGTGCCCTTTTTTGGGACACAGTAGGGTTTGGGGGGTCTTTGAACTGTAGCTGCTGTCAGGGAACACAAGGCTCAGATGAAGTTGAGTGTTGTCAAGGGAAGACTGTCAAGCAAACACAGCTATGCTGATACTTCCCACTTTTGCAGCTAAAGGCTTCTTTTCCTATCTTGTTCCCTGCGAGTTGTCAACTAACTCTTAATGAAGAGCAGAAACCCCGAGGTTCTGATCTGCATAAAAATGTTTTATGTGAGGTTATGTTTGGACTACATGATGACTTTTAAATTAAAAGGAGGCCCACTTAGTAATCTGCAAAAGGTAAGCTCTGACAGGTGACAGTTTGCCTGGACTATTACATGAAAATCTTCTTTCTTAAAGAAAAGACACTTACATTTTTTTGTTAACATTCCCAGGTCTGCTTTGGTAGGACTCCTATGATTTGTGTCCCCTCTGGGCCCTCTTCTAAGTGGAGGTTTTTCAGCCTCTAGATATTTGGGACTTTTTTTTTTTTTTGGTGGGGACTGTCTTGTGCACTATAACATGTTTAGCAACATCCCTGGCCTCTACCATCTAAATGCCAGTAGCATCCCCGCTTCTGACATCGGGTGCCCATCCCACCCCTGCCCTGACCCTTGTACAATAAGAAATGTCTCCAGTCATTGCCAAATGTCGCAAATGTCCTTGGGGGGTGGGGAGGAGGAACCATCCCTAATTGATAACCACTGATTTAAGAGTTTATGCATTAGATTCAGAAAATGCTAGGGTTTGAGTAGGAATAGAGGATATAAGACATACCTTGAGACAGAGTTTAATGAAATAATCAGGTTGCTAGCATATCAGCATGAAACACCATTGGAGGCCAAGAAAGTGGATGGAAAAGCCCAGCATAACAAGTACCAAGTGTTAAACATCCAAAGTAAGGTCAAGGGAAAGACTGGTGACTAATTAGGAGCAACTCGAGAGTTTCCAAATGAACAAACCTAAAGAATAAATGTGTTCAGGTGACTCAAAAGTACACTCAAAGGAGATGAGTTATAGCCACTGAATTCTAATTCTGTTATTTTTATATTTAATCGTTTCATGTTGAGATATGAGTTTTTTGCTTATTCAATTTGTATTAATTTTGTACAATAAAATGGTATTTTATATTTTAAGGGGCATGTGTTTCACCATGCTGTCTTCTTTTTCATATTCCAAATTAAGAGAACTAAATTACTTGGTGTAAGACCCAATTGTACCATCTTCTGTTACAAACCTCACACTGCAGGTGAAAGAATAAGGAGAAAGTTCTTTGAGGGTCTAATAGGCAGTTTCATTCATTTCATAGAGAAAGAAAACACGACAAGATGTTATTGGTAACAGCTTAATGCATGGCTCCTCTCAGTGGCATTTCTGTAACAGTATTTTTTGCTAGTTTTAAATCTGTTGAGGGCAGGGACCATGTCTTGTTTGCTTTCATATCTTTAGCACAGTCCTTGGAACACAGTAGATGCTTAATAAATATCCTTTGAATAAGTGGATGAATACATACAATTTGAGACTCAACTTGGTATTCCATCTAGAGTTTCATGCACAGACAGGCATATTGTGATGGGAAATGGTAGGACAAGGCAAGTAGTTACTTGCCTTGAGAAGTGATCATTATAGAATAGACCTATATAGTAAGGTGGGCCCAACATTTCAACATGATCTGCAACATCCATCATTAGCCCTATGGAGAACATTTATTAACTAGGGCTGTCCATGTGTTCCATGCATTCTCACCTGTGAGCCACAGCTGTCTTCCTCCTAGCTCCAGCTGTATCAAAAGGACTCCATCCTCATTCTGCAACCCAAAACTCTGAGGCTTACATGCTACGTTTGTGCATAAATACAGCCACCCATAAATATAGTTTGTTTCCTTAGACCTTGCTTGCTCTTGAGTTTGCGTGTCTTGTTTAAATATTCTTATGAAATGAAGATGTAGAAATATGCATTATAGGCCTTCTCTTGTATTGCACAATATGGTTGAGTGCCACAAGATTTGTAGCTTGGGAATGCAAGGCACAGATTTAGAGAATCTAGGGGAGGTTTGCCAGAATGAAAGGCATTCCTCTGCTTTTAAGTATTTATTTTAGAATAAATATAGATTTACTTATGATGAAACAGTAATAGTTTTCTTTTTTTCACTCATCTTTTTTATAAATATGTACCAGTTGCATGCTTATTTTGAATGGAGAATTGTGTTAGGGACTCTGAAAGGCCTAAAAATGAGGAAGGCTGAGTCTCTTTTCTTTAAGAGTCTAATCCAGTTGGAGTGACTTGGAGGAATTAAGGTATACTCCCTTCCTATTAAAAAAAGAAAGATACAAAAGAGTGTAAGAGTTAAGCAAAAATGCAACTGGTGCAGCTTCATAAGCTCCTAACTACATTCTGTGATAACAGTTTGACTTTGAATATTCTTATATGGTGTAATGAAGTGAGAAGTTGAATAGAGTAAATCCTCATTGTTCATCCTGTTGTTCATCATTTTGTTAATTCATTTTTGAGAATAAATGAATGCTAATGGGTGTTCCTTTAAATGTGCTAGCTAAGTGCCATCATGCTCTTAGTAATTATGGGTTTATTGAGGAAGCAAAGTGGAAGAGAAGTGCTTTTGTCCTCTAAAGGGAAGATTTTAGCTGTGGTTCTAGTTAGCAAACACATACCTTTGGAAACTCCCAGAAGATTGGGGGTGGGGTTGGAGACAGGAAGAGAAGAGAGGGGACACACACACACACAGTTCGATTTTGAAAGAGAACTGACAGAGCCCTATGGGAGAAGAACTATTCTATGTAAGTGGTTAAAGTACTTGGTAGTGTGCACCCAACTAACACAAGTGATGTATTTTTTTAGATACGAGGATTGGTGGTGTCATTCTCCTTTTACAGAGAAAGAAACTGAACTTTAGAGATAATTTTGACTTGTCTGATGTATAAAAGTGGTATGTACAGAAGACGAGCTTTAGAAATTGAACCTTCTGATTCCAGATTTTATGTGTTTCCCCTCATCTATCAGGCTCTACCCTACAGTTTAGAGGAAACAGAGACAGTGGAGAGTAGGGGAAACATTGCTTATTGCTCTTTATTTTTGATCCCTCATAAATCCATCCATTCTTTCAGCAGGTACTTACTGTGTGTCTAACACACACAGGGCCATACGGCAAATATACATCCCACTTTGAGAATAGAGGTGAGACAAGGGCCAAGAAAAGTCCCTGTTTTTAAAAGCCTGGAGGATTCTTCGAGAGCCGCCCTCTTGCTCTCTATCCTGCCATTCGAAATGACTCATCCTCCATTATATTAAGTGTAGTGTCTTTCTAAAACTCTTGGTTTAAGCCTAGAGATTGTTCTAGTCCAAGATTCTAGCAAGATTTTTATTGCCTGTTGCACGGAAAAGCCAATACACTGAGACAGCAGTGTTGCAGCACAAAAAGAGTTTAATTATCACAGGGCAGCTGAGCAAGAAGAAAGGAGTTATTTCTCAAATGTGCCTCCCTGAAAACTCAGAGGCAACGGTTTTTAAGGATAATTTGGTGGGCAGGGGTTAGGAAATGGGTGCTGTGGTTTGGCTGGGAATAATATCATAGGGATGTTGACGTTGTCTTTGTGCACTGAGTCAGTTTCTGGGTGGAGTTCACAGGACAAGTTGAGTCAGTTTCTTGGTATGGGTCACAGGTCCAAGTGGCGTCATGTGGGCCACCAGGATGCAAAAGTCTGAAAAATATCCCAAAGACCAATCTTCGGTTTTATAATAGTGATGTTATTTATAGGAGCAATTGGGGAAATTAACAAATCTTGTGACATTCGACTACATGACTCCTGAGCAGTAAGCAATTCTAGAAAAGCAAGCTAGGGAACATGATTGGTTATCACTTAACTGTGTCTATGTCTTAGCAGAATTCAGGCCCTTCTCATAATTCTAACCTTGTGCCCTTTCCTTAGCTTTACAAAGGCAGTTTTGGTTCCTGAACAAGGAGGGGGTTTGTTTCAGGAAGGGACTATTATCCTTGCTTTAAAGTTAAACCATAAACAGCATTCTTCCCATTCTTAGCTTGGCCTATACCCAGGAATGAGCAAGGGCAGTTAGCTGGTGAGTTTAGAAGCAGAATGGAGTCAGTTATGTTAGATTTCTCTCACTGTTACTATTTTTGAAAAGGCAGTTTCAAGATGTCCTTGTTTCTTCTTTTGTACCTGCTCCAAAGTGGTCATCAGGTCTTTCTCCATGTTTCTTTAATTTCTAATTCACACAGTGCAGGTCTTCATGACTAAATGTTTTAATTTCTTTTTTTTTTTTTTTTTTGAGACGGAGTCTCGCTCTGTCGCCCAGGCTGGAGTGCAGTGGCCGGATCTCAGCTCACTGCAAGCTCCGCCGCCCGAGTTTACGCCATTCTCCTGCCTCAGCCTCCCGAGTAGCTGGGACTACAGGCGCCTGCCACCTCGCCCGGCTAGTTTTTTGTATTTTTTAGTAGAGACGGGGTTTCACCGTGTTAGCCAGGATGGTTTTGATCTCCTGACCTCGTGATCCGCCCGTCTCGGCCTCCCAAAGTGCTGGGATTACAGGCTTGAGCCACCGCGCCCGGCCATAATTTCTTAATAGACTCCTGAACAACTGCACCTAATCCAGTGTACTTGGCATGGAGTTCCTAGAGTCATATTTGATGAGCATATTTTACAGTCTTCCATTTCCTTAAGAATATAATGTCTCCTTTTCCATATCCCACCTTATCCTAACTCTAACCAACTGTGATAGACTCCACATTGTCCATCTGCCTCTCCTTCCCTCTAAGCCTGTCTCTAAGTATTCCCCAGCATAGTTCCTCCACTTTCTGTGGACTAGACCTTAGTGTCTACTGTGTGCATGCATGTGCGCGTGCATGCATGTGCGCGCGCGCACACACACACACACACTTTACTATCACACTTTACTATTCCTCTCTTGAAATTCTTCCTCGAAAATAAAAAAAATATAGTTAATAATATCAATTGCAAAATAATTTTATAAGAATTAGATAATAGAATAAGTAAAAATAAAGTGTTCTGCCTGGTACAGAATAAGCTTTAAACAGGAAATAAATTATGAATTTGTATTTATCCACACCCTAAAACTCAGTCCACATTGACCACTCTTTTGCTTTGGGCAGTCTCCCCTGAATTTATGAATTGAAGGAGTCCAGAATAAACCATTGTGGCATAAAAATTATTTTTAGCTGAAGGCATTTGAGTTCCTAAAATCCCTTATCTGTCTATAAGCAGAGCCTCCCCAAAGAACTCAATTGTCATAAATCCCCTCCCTGGGAGAATTCTAATCTCTTCTTGGAGAGGAGAAGTTGGCACCACACCCAAACAGACATTGTCACAAGATTATCACATCTCCCATCTATTTTCCTAGGGGCCCATTTATCTTTCCAAAAAGTCATTTGTTTTTCCATAAGTTTCTCCTTGCTCCCCAAGAAGTCATTTGTTCTCCCAGAAACACCTCTTTGTCCCTTCCCATACCCTGTTAACATGGTGTACAAGCACCCAATTCTAGCCACCTCCTTCAGTCACATTTTTTTGTGAACTCCTGCATACATTTGCAATTAAATGTTTTATTTTCTCTTGCTAATCTGTCTTCTGTCAGTTTAATTTGCAGGCCTCCAATCACTAAATTTAAGAGGGTAGAGAAAAGCTTTTACTCCCAATATCATTTATATTATCTAGTACTTGTTACATTACGTAGGTTTGTTTGTTTACGATGCTGTACCTTTTCTCCTCAAGTTGATTGTAAACCGCTTTAGATCAAGGACCATTATTTTTGTCTGTGTGTTTGTGTCTCTGTGTGTGGGTGCATGCATGTGGGGGTGCACATGAGTGTACTTTATGGCATGTGTTATAGAGCTATGGATACTATAGAATTAAATATATGCTACAATGTAGCATATAAAAGAAATGATATTTCTGGATGAATGAATAAAGGAATAAAGGAAATCATGGAGATTGGTCATGTGATTATTCTTTAGGAAGCAAAGCTACCTATGAGGGTCTCTTTATAACCATTTACTCTTTTCCAGCCCCTCCTCTTGATTCCTTCTTCTTCAACACCTATACCCAGTTAATTATGTTTTGTCAGTTCAACTTAGCTCATCACTTTTGAATCTGTATTTCTGTAAGTCCAGACCATCTACTTTCTCTTGCACGGATTCATACTCTGCAGGGCAGCCTAGTTGGATGGTACTAAAGGACAGGCATGATTATGTCACTCTGTTGGTTAAAATCCTTTATTGGTTTTCCACTCCCCTTGGGATACGTCCAAATTGCTCAACATGAGTGTCTTAGTTTGGTTTCTTCAGAGGGCAAAGTATGAGACACAGATTTGGGTGGAGGTGGTTTGTTTGGGAGGTGGTCCTACAGGATAGAGTGAGGGAACCAGGAGGGTGAACTTGAGAAAAAAAAATCAATACAGGGTTTGTTATTGAGCTGGTCCTTATGGCAGATGACTGGGCTCAATTCCCTAGAGACCATCTGAGGAACCACACAGGGTCCTTCTCAGAATTGTCCCCCAAGGATGAGATTGGGGCATGTATCTTCTGACAGCATTGACAGCATTTCTGTTGGTTGGAGAACTATACCTGAAGCTGGGTTACCCGCTTCCCTCAAACTTCTGGCTGCTTCTCTGTGTAGGTGAGCAGCTTTCTACAGCCTCAGAGAAAGCCTTGAGGCAGAACACTTACTCTGCAGGGTGTACAACCCACGCTCGATATTCCCAGACTGATATTCCCAGACTCCCCCAGATGTAACTTGCTTTTGCTCACGTATACATCTGAATCCTTTGCCTGGAATTCTTTTTTCCTTGATGACTTCTGCTTTCCTTTGGATTTTAGGGCAGAGATTGCTTCCTTTAGGAAACCTTCCCTACTTGGTGTCCCCATGCCCTGCCATGTGCCCATAGGAAGCAGTTAGTTTGCTCCTCTTTTGTGTTCCCATAACACACCCTTTTAAATTACACTTACTGCTCTGCATTGTCATTATAGTCTACTTGAAGAGTGAAAGTTACATGAGGCCAAGGGCTATGTCTTTTCCATCATTATATCCTAACATAGATCCTATCTATAGATCCTTGCATAGTAGATGGAGCACAATATATGCTCAATAAATAATTATGGAACAAAGAACAAATGAACCACGTTATAGTTGTGCCCTGAATATCTTCTAATGTATTAGTACTCTAGTTTCTAAGAAACACAAAGCCCAACCCAAATTGACTTAAGCCAGAAAGATAATTCAGTACTTACTTAATTAACTGAAAAACCCCAGGCAGATCTAGCCTTAGGGACAGCTTAATGAGGACTCAAACACTGTCCTTGGGATATGGCTCCTCCCCGGAGCAGAGAGGTAAAAGAGAGGCAGATGGGGTGAAGCAGTGATAACCTTAGAGGGGGGCACCTCTGAAGCAGAAATGTAGACAAGGATTCTTGTACAAGTGATTTATTGGGGAAATGCCTTCAGAAGAGGAATGAGGAAAACAGGATAGGGCAGTAGAAGCTAAACAAGGATGTGGTCTCAGCAGGAGTGTGATCCCACGGGGAGCTCTGGAGTGTGAATTGCACCATGAAGTTAGTTCCAACTCAAGACAAAGGGAATGGCTTTTTGGACCGCAGTGGTCACTTAGTCACTGTCTGTGGGCTGCCTCTGGGGAGTGTGTATGTGTGTGAACCTCTATCTAGGTGGCACCTGTTTGATTGAGGGTAATTCTTCTCATACAGTGAGCTCAGAACTGTTAGCAGCTAGGGAATGGGACATGGGCCTGGTAAAAGAATTTGGGCAATTGTGCCCAGGAAAGGAGAGGTGAAGATCCAGGTGTTCTGGAATTATATGGACTGAGACTCAAGGAAGGTGAGTTAAAAAAAAAAAATCTGGATGCTAGGATCCAAAGAAGAGGAGGTAGATGGTAAAAAAAAAAAAAAAAAAAAAAAAAAGGCAACCTCTGTACATCCTGAAGGTAATGGTCTTTCTTATGAGAGATGGCACAGCCCTTCATCCTTCTGGTCCCTAGGACTGTGTTGCCCCGAAAGGACACTGTGATAGGTTTAACCTGTGCCATGCTGCATAACAAAAGACTTGAAATCTATCCTTTGGTTCTGTTATTCCCTTGTATTGTCATTATACCTGGTTAATCACTTGAATGGCCAAATGTTTAATTAGAGTAGATATGATAGAAAAAAAAGGGAGCAGGCCGGGCGCGGTGGCTCAAGCCTGTAATCCTAGCACTTTGGAAGGCCGAGACGGGCGGATCACGAGGTCAGGAGATCGAGACCATCCTGGCTAACACGGTGAAACCCCGTCTCTACTAAAAAAAAAAAATATAAAAAACTAGCCGGGCGAGCTGGCGGGCGCCTGTAGTCCCAGCTACTCGGGAGGCTGAGGCAGGAGAATGGCGTAAACCCGGGAGGCGGAGCTTGCAGTGAGCTGAGATCCGGCCACTGCACTCCAGCCTGGGCGACAGAGTGAGACTCTG